>NC_040034.1:8905599-8958270 GCF_000972845.2 Larimichthys crocea | reverse complement strand
TTTACCCATGGAGGTGTTATTGTCAGCATATTCTAGTCTGGAGACACGGATGTTTGTTTACGCAGATTGGACCATCAACGGCAAGCTTTCTATTATAACTAGGAAAGCAGCAATAGGTCTCTTCGACCCTGGTCACCACAGTGTTGAGATAGACTGGCACCTGTTGTTCCCAATCAAAGCCAAACAACTAATACTGCTGACCTTGAGTAACCTAAGGATAGAAAATTCCATAACACACTGTACCACCTATTCAACTCGGCATCGAGGCATGTTTTCAACACCGACTAGATGTGTATGAATGTGAATGAATGTGTAAGTATCTTTAAAATCGAATCATTTCTGTATGCCGCTGACCTGCTGGAAGTTAGTCATCCCCAATTTTCATACATTATTTAATTCAGCACAAGAATGTCACCACCAGCCGCTGCACTGAAACCACAAGAAGAATACAGTCCAAAATGATTTGAAGGCTCTTGTCAAAGGTCACCAAAGTCAGTAGGTTTCCCCTTCTGGGGACCACGAATGTCTGTACAAAAGTTTAACAATCAATCCAATAGCTGAGATATTTCAGTCTAGATGTCGGACGGCTGTGGCTCAGGAGGTAGAGCGGCTCGTCCACTAATTGGATGGTGGTTTGATCCCCCCATCGACTCCTCCAGTCTTTAAGTCGAAGTGTTCTTGAGCAAGATACTGAACCCCAAATTGCTACCGAAGGCTGCGCTATCGGTGTGTGAATGTGTATGAATGGTTAACTTACAAAGACTGATGAGCAGTGTGTGAACGGGTGAATGGGATATGTAGTGTAAAAGCACCTTTTTTTTATTAAGTGTGCAGCTGAACTGGTCCTTCAGCTGGTTTTGTAATACTGTATAGTTACAGGAACAGTGTTACTATGTAATTATTATGTCATGAACTGAATGAACCATATCATTTTGATTCTTGATCAGCAGGTTTCTACCTTGACGTTCGATTGCCAACGAGTGTATCAGAGGGGTGAAGATCAAGATAGACCTACAACCAATCAGAACAACAAAACGTATGATGGAGCCGATTGGTCAAAAATACGGCAAACATCTTTCTTATCGGCAGAAAAAGTGCAGTTGTTTGTCCTTTTGTTATAGCATTCACTTTGTTTAATAGTGATGCAATAGTGGATTAAAGAGAACGTTCCACATCAGCAGCAACAAGCGTGGTTGTTTATGAAATTGAGGTTTGTTTGTGTAAAAAAAGAAAATTGCAATGTTCAGCATGTAGGAGCTGGATAAACACGAACAAAATGTTCTCTGAACATGTGTGTGTGGTATTTATTCTGGAAAACAGAAATATCTTTCACTTTAAAACACGTCGTACACTCCACTTTGACATTTTCAAGAAGCACAAGCGGTATTATCAACTTAAATAACTCCAAACCTCAAGTCACTGCAATAATTACTGTTAAAAGAAAATAAAATAATAACAAACAAATTTATTAGAGAATACCTGGAGGTAAATACTTAGCAGCCACTGAGCAGCCTGCAGGTGAGAACACAAGAGCTGTAATTAACGAACATTCTTCTCAGTGACGCAAGTCGAGTCGAGACAGTACACTGAAAAAATGCGATCCATTTCCAGTTCTGACTTGTAATAATCACACAGAATAGAGATGACTAAAAGTAAACATTCAGACCTGTTTACATACCTGCGTTTACAATAATTACTGTTAAGTTAACCGTTTTTTAAAACAAGCATAATAAAATATGAAACACTTGGATTTTGCTAGACGGCGTTAGTTTTATGCATGCTTGCTTACTGGGACACTTGAATAGAACCTAAGCCGTTGTCAGTGTTATTAGTAACATCTGTGAATCAAAAAATCACAGCTACAACAAACAGAAATGAACTGCAGCTCTCACTAGAACGTTTTTTACTGAAATATCGTGCATTCTTTGGTGATACTTTACTGCAGTTAGTCTTGTGAAATACTGCGAAGTTATAACACTATCAGAGTAATAAATCACTGTTTTTTAGGGTAATCCATCTTACAAAAATACTTAAGACTCCTGCATCTCTTGGATGACCAAAGACTAAAGCTGCATCACGTCCCTGATGGAAAACGCAAGCGAGGTTTTTAAATATTCAAGGATGTATTCGCACGCACTGGACACCATCATGCATCATCATGTTCCTCCCTTGAAGATATACATTTTAATATCTTAAGTGAGTTTCTTTTTTTTTCTCCCCACCCTTTCTTGACACAGCTGAACTTGATTCACAAAGGACTGACCTTAACCCACCTGGTGCACAAATAATGAATGATCAGATTAAGGCTGTGGATCTAGAGACTGAAATAAACTTGATGACAAGGACAGAGAGAGAGAGAGAGAGAGAGACAGACAGAGAGACAGACAGACAGAGAGAGAGAGAGCCACAGACAGAGAGAGAGAGACAGAGAGAGACAGAGAGAGAGTGTTGCAGAGGATGAAGGGTCAGAGGGTTTGCGTTGTTTCAGACTGCGTGATGAAAGAAGAAGCAAAGAATTCATCATTTGCAGGATGCATCTGTCTGGATCAGACAACAGGCTATGATGGGGTACATATCGAGTTGAAAAAGTTGAAAATCGAGTGCTAAAAGTAAAGAATGATATGGAAACGCAAGAATCAGTTAATCTGAGTAAAGATAAAAGAACGATGTGAAGGCAGAGATTTTAAAAAACTACTACTGATGTGTGCTGAGATGTGCAGCAATGTCAAGCTCGAACATGACAAACGTCGGTAACAAGCAAGAATGAAATGTGAGACACGGCACTTGAATATGCGATATGTGTGAATGATTCATTTTTAATTTCGCGTCACTTTAATTCTCTTTACATGTGAAATTTGTTTTCTTCTATCTTTGCATCTGTTTGTTTTTTTTAAATCTCATCCCTCTGCAGCCCAGTGCTCCATACATGTAGGTCGTCACAACCCCGACCTACTTCCAGTTCTTGGTTTTACGTAACAGTTCAGAGAAGCGTTACATAATCGCAGGAGAGGAGGTGCTGCCTGTGCTGTCTCCTGATAATCAAGAGAAAGAGGCAGTGTAAAGAGAAACACAGCATGGTTCTGAATTCATCCAGACAGAAAATTGCCTCAAATAAGATTAATGGTTTTTAGAGTGCATTATTAAAAGAGGGCGAGAGGATATGTGGGCAAGATTTATAAGAAAAATAAAGATTGCACTTTTACTTAGTGCTTCATCTTTTTTTTTTTTTGTTCTCCCTCTGATGTTTCCAGAGCAAAGGGGCAGAAGGCCTCTCTGTGAAATCTGGCTAAGCAAGTAAGCCGTGGTGTCCCTCCAAGGGTAAAGATGAGTGTAGAAAAACAGAAACAGGCTGTTTGAGTGTGAAAGGAAGCACGTTTGTTTGTCTAGAGCGTGTGGACTGCAATAAATTCAATTCGTCACGACTACGTGGTGAGGTAATGTTAAAAAAGGAGTAAATTGTTTAAAGGAAAACACTGCGAGGATAGTCAAATGTTCTTTGTGGACTGTTTGAAGTAAAAAACAGATTTATGGGTTGTTTTTTTTAATTAAAAAAAAAAAAATCAGGATGACTTATTATTACTTTAATTTAGTTTCTTTAGAGGAGGTTTTGTTTTTGGTCCCATTCCTTTGTCTGAAAACAGATTTTAATTTAATTTGGCGGAAAGTTTAGCTTTGGGTTTTTCCCTCCGAAGATTTTGTTGATCTTTCTCGTACTACAGCACTCACTGGAATGGGGGGAGAAAAAAAAAAATGAAAAAAGATTATTGGGCATAATTTGATGCAGATGCAGATTAGAAGTGTCTACACATTCATAATGATTAAAATAACAGATTTAGAGGATGAGCAGCTTTCGTAGAAGTGGTGTGATGTGACCAAACACAATGACTCAGACAGTGTGTTTATGTACAGTTTAAAAAGGTACTCGTACTGTGTTTTTGCAAGTTTCTACTACTTTTTACTTCTGCTTAACTACATTTCAGTTGCAAATATTGTACTTAACTGTATTTATTTGACAGCTGTAGTTACTCTCAGAGTGAGACTGGACAAGACGCTGCTCATTAGCAATTAATGTACTTAGTGCACAGCGTGTACAAATAACTGTAGAGTTAGGAAAACATATGCAGTATAAATAAAACAGGAAAGGCCACTGGGCTGCTTAAGATTTAGCTTACTTCTGGAAACTAAATAACTTTGAACCAAGTTGTTTTTTTTTTCCACATTTGTGTCGAATCAAATCTTTAAGCTCAAGTGCTCTTTTGTTCTTTGGGTACTTTATGACCTGAATTCGTCCCTGGAGGCGTGTGAGACATTAGTTGCCATCTTGCCTGTTAATCCAGTTTTGTTTTTATAGTTGGGATAATTCTTTCCTTCCCATGTATGGTCAAGAATCACGTAGTGGAAAAAGAAGTAATAAGAGCCCACTTGTTAGCTCAGCCAATAGTCAGTTTTACCATAATCTCTGACCCAATTTCAAGGATTTGCAGAAATTCAGGGGTGTTATCAATGGCACAATCTTGTATTAGAGCAGATGGCGAGAGCAGGAGGTCTGGAGCACTCTTGGAGCAGACATTTGGAAGTGATGAGGTGTGTAATAGGAGGGGATTTGCTAAATGTAAACAAGGTCAGGAAGAGGGTGATAGACAAGCCTCGTGGCTAAATTACACGTCTGATATTGCTTTTTAAACCACACCATGGCAACACACCTGTAGATGACCGTCTATGGATTCAACATGTCAACAACTCTTGTGTGGCTGCTGATAAAAACTACCGGAACAACAAGATTGGTATCAATTAACAGCTGAGAACATGAACCAGGCTGCTATTAAGTCAGAAAGCTTTTAACCTGTTTTAGCACCTTTATAACTAAAAAAAGGGTTCACCTGGCTATAAATAAATAGATTGGTAAGTAAATCTTGAGCTAAAATAAATAGTTTCCACGCTTCATAGTGTCATTTAAAAAAACATTTTTTTTTTGGTTAAAATTAATTATGGAAGAAAAGCCAAAGTCCTAAAACCAAGTCCTGTTAAAAATAAGTCTAAAGAAAGAAAGAAAAATGGAGCCTGGGAATTTGCCTTCCAGGTCAAAACAATGAATGTAGTAACTCACAGTTGTGAGTTCACACACAACTCAGCTGACTCCTTTCAGCCTGGCGAGCCTATAAAGTTCAGAACACTGTCTTTCTTTTATGAAATGAACATTTATGTAAGCTGTGTGAAGCCCAGTGATTTCCCGTAGGACTATTTTAGTTTCTGTCTAGATTCTCACAGAATGAAAACTACTGGAGTAACTTTCTGTTCTCACCTCGTTTTCCTCTCTCATGCCATCTATGAGCTCCATCACCTTAACGAAGTGGTGGCAGCGGAGGGAATGATCGACAACATGGGTGGGAAGCGCTTTGTGCTGCCAGTGTCTCCATTCCCACAAAGACAGCTCTCTGGGTGGTGGTCCACTTTTGGAAACTTCCTTCTAGAGGATATAAAATGAAATAATGCAAATATATATTGCTAGTAAATTAATAACAATTTAATCAAGCTGGTAACAAAAGTTCAGACAGGACAGAATATAGCAGGTTTTAAGACATACACACACAAAAATCCCTGTCATTTTTATGCATTACTTTCCATCCTTGGGTTGATAATCATATATAAATCTAAATAAGTAATTTTTCTACATGATATTAGGGACTCAATCTTGCTACTTCTAATGTGCCTACATTCCTACATTCTTATTAAATATGTATAGTATGCTGGCTTCAAGATGGGCACACAACAGCTTTATCTTCATTGCCAAAGAAAGAAAGAAACAAACCTGAGGTGGTAGATCATTGGGTAGGGACAAGAATTGTGACTGTTTCAGGGCTGGATGGGCTTCATCCTCCTGCAGCTTCATGGTGGACGCCCAGAAGGCATACTCAGTACTGCTCAGAAACCCGTCTGAGGTTGCACTGCCCTGCCGAACTAACACATTAGACACATACAAACTCATAAAAACCCATGTCCACTTTATCCAATAAAATATTTTTTCCCCTACATCTCCAGTTTAAATATGCCAAATCTGCTCCTGCTTCATGACTCACTCAGGTTTTGAGGGTGGATGAGTGAGGCCCGTCCTTCAGAGTGGGACCGTCGACCCCTGACGGACCGCCTGCTGTTCTCCTGGTGGTCAAACTGGCCACAGGTAATGTGCATCTTATGCAGGGTTGGGTTCACTCCTCCGGGCAGCATGCGGGGACTGTTAGAGAACATGTGGAACCGGCTTTTGTTGCCGATAATGGACTTGTATACACTGCGCTTGTTGCTCTGGCTCTGGTTGTATGTCTGAGGAAAACAAAGGTTTGGTTGATTTGTGGATCGATGTGGGGTTCATCTCTGATTTTGAGTAGAGAAAAGTTCACCACACTTTTAATATGAGGGCTCAGGGTTCAACACTCACCCTCTCCTCACGTCCCTCAGCCAGGATGACAACAATGCGTCCCTGCCGCTTACGTCCAGTACGTCCCATCCGCTGTACCAGGCGGATGGGATTCTTCTGTGCGTCGAAGCAAACGATGAGGTCCACCTCTCCGATATCCAGACCCTCCTCACCAACACAGGTTGACACCAACGTGTTGAAGCCTCCAAGACGGAACCTGTGCACCACCTACAACACAAGTCAACAACAGAAACACAGCTATAATTAGGAGCAGTATGAGTATCAATTAAGCCTGTTATGTTGTTGAATTTAAAATACATACCTGTACTAGCTACTTGAATTGAGGTTGTTGTGTAGAGACAACAAAATGCTTTTGTAACCAGCTCTATTTTCAGCAAATGACACGTGTACAGGACACACTGTCCACTTACATGTAAGCGTCATTCCTGCATTCTATATTCCTGAGAAAATGACTGTACTGAGCAACCAGCAGTGAGCATTCAACTTGCAAATACCCCCAACGAGGAGAAATGAGTGTAAATTATATCAGAATATGAAAGATGAACAGTAGACTGGGTATAAAAAAAAAATGATACTCATTTTACTCTATGAAAGGATGGTGTCAGTTTTTATTGAAATAATTTCCACCACCACTCATCACCCTTTCATTGCCCACCACATAAATCGCAATCGCAATAACTTAAGGAAACACTTCTATGGGAATTAAGTATTAATAATGAATGTGCAGGGGTTTCTTTTTTTTATAAATCATACAGCTGCAAAGTCTTAAATATTTGTGTCAAGTATATTCAAGCTAACAACAGTGGTGGGTATACCACAACAAAAAACGTCAGTAACTTGTCATGTGTCCTTGAGCAATGATTACAGCTTGACAAGGACGTCTCATGATTGATCATGACTAATTGCAACCTGCTGATGACACTCTGTGACGCTGACTACATCCTGTTTGAAAACTCACACTGACCAGGTACTGTTGATCAAAATATAAACAGCATGATGTCACTGAACCAGAACATTTATCGGTCGATTCATGGATCAGACACTTATTGTGATTTTTGCGGTTAGTCGCCTTGTTAGAGAACAGCATGTTATGCAATAAGCACTGAAACACTGAACAGTTGGACATGTGCATTCAAAAGGTTAAATTGAGTTCACCTGTAAAGGTTATAGTGCATTTTAGACGCACTCTGAAATTTCATCCGAGAGCCAAATATCTCTAACTTTTTGTGAGTAGTGTATTTTTCTACCTCCAGTTGCTCCTTTTGGGTGAAGCCTTTGACTCCCTTCCCCGCTGAGGCTTGGCCCATAAAGGTCATGACCCTTATCAGCGGAGCATGGCGGTTCAACATGGCTGCGATCTCCTGCACGCTCTCACGGAATGATGAAAAGATCATCACACGCGTGCTTACCTCCTGAGGACCTGAACCTGTACGTTAACGAGACAGGAAAGAAACAGTAACTGCAGAGCCAATTTCATACAGTACTTTAATACACAGTGTTGCATCTTTAATGTAACCATAGCAACGAGTTTAAAGAACTTTAACACAATGTTAGACGCTCTCCGTGAAGAGAATCAAAGATCTCAGCTTTAATTTAGAACAATGATTGCATGTATGAGTCACAGCATAGCACTGTTATAATAAGTAAATCACCATTATTGTCTGCTGACTTCTCAGCCCATTGTCTGAAATGCTGCAGCACGACCTCTTCCAGTTTCTTCAATTTGGGGTGACTGTAAACGAACGCCTCATCCAGACCTAGAAGTATTAATCATAGAGGATGTTAGTGTCATTTATGTCATGTATCTAAGTGTCTTGAAAAAATTGATGTGGTTTGTTTGCTAAATTTAAGTGAATTGGTATCCAGACACCTTCCATCGAAATGCCTCATACAACTATGCAAGAAAGGCAAAAAAATAAAATATGAATGAGTGCTCAGGTACCAGCAGATGGCTTCACAAACATCGCTTCCATCTCACGATAAAGGTCCATAAAAATGGGAGTCCTCTGCAGCTCATTTCTGGCCCTGGACATCTCTGAAAGAAACAAACGATGGAGAGCCCTCATATAAAACACATGTTTTTTAAATTATACACATACATGTACATACACCCGGGGGCTTTGGGTGTGAGGAAGAAATGTTTTTTTTTAATGCCAGGAAATCCACTGAAAGCCTGCAGGTAAGGTGACTGACCTCTGGATCCGTCCATGATACCCTGGATGTAAAAGAAGAGCGATCGGAGCCCCATCTGCATCAGCAGCTCGTAGCCATGGTACAGGCTGATGCAAAGGGCAAAGTCGCCCTCCAGCATTCCCTGCTGCGGACTCTTTAGAGAGCAAGAGAGGATGTGAGTTTATGAGACCACTGATAAGATAAAATATGTAAGATATGAGCTTTATGTATAGAAACTGCTATAGTAACATATTTTAAACTGCTCTGCTTAAACCACATTTCAAAATAAATGAACACATTGGAACAGAGTGAATGAAGTGCTGCTTGGGTATTGCAAAAAGTGTATCCCTCAGGTGCTCTTCAGTCAGGGAGGCCTTCTTCAGCATTTTTCACTCTTGTCCTGATGAAGGCCAGTTTGGCTGAAACGCGTAGACACGCTTTTAATAGATTAGCCATGTATCAATAAAGGCATTTTAAGTAATCTTACCCTCACGAGTGCCTCAGTTTTCTGTTTGCAATATTAAATGAACACATTATTGTCATTTGTATTTTCAGTCTTAATTGGTATTTAAATTGTTGTTACACCCTACTGAGTCTACTGATGTAACTAATTGCTTTCCAGTCATTAGTCAGATGCGTTTCCATGAAAGCAGAGATAACACTAGCAAAAGGTCTTTTATTTTGAAAGCAAACAATTAATGTGAACTCATTTTGATTTTATGTTTTATTTTGTTGGTAACTGTTGCACAATCACAATATTACACTTGAGGATGAGCTTTACTTTATTATTGGCACATCAGTAATCAACATCACTGTCACGCAAATAATGAGGCATGGCTCATCCTGTCATGTAATACTGCTTAACTATTAACAGAACCCATGACTCTATCTTCGTACCATTATGCATATCTTCATTAAAGACAATTAATCTCACTGGAAGAATAAAGCTGTCCATTCCTTACATACCAGTTTAGTTATTAAACTAAAATTAGATTTTTAATTTAGCTAATGAGCTTTTATCATGTTTTATCAGTTCCAGAGCTCCATTAAGAAGTGTCAGAAATTCTTAAAGGTTACGCAACGTATCATGTAAAACTGAGTCCGTGCCTTGATGTTTGGCGGTGGGTTCTTCCGGAACTGATCCCTGGCGAGGATGAGCTGGTATTTACTGAGAGTCCGCAGGTCTTTGTGTCCCATGACACGGTTCTGAACCAGACGAGACATGAACTTCTCCAGGACCTGGCAGGAAGAGTAATAAACAGATATATATACTGTATATAGGTCATCAATGATAGGGCATTTCCTGTGTTGAGGGGTAATGCATCAGACTGGAAAGTGCATCCACACACTCACACACACACACACACACACACACACACACACACACACAGTGAGATACACAGGTGTTACCACTATTGAACAGACCTTGCACGGACTAAATAGATGATTTGCTTCAACAAGAGACACACAATAACACTGAAACACTAAAACGTTGTTGGATTCTTTCTTCCTTCTGTCCTCAATTCTTTATAATGGGGGAGGAAAGCCGGAAGTCGTTTTTCAAAGCGACAAATTGACAATATCTATTCATCCTCACGACTGCTTGTGATGAGAGGCTGGGTCATTACAATTTCAGTTTCGGCCGTGTGGAACAAGCTGCTTTAGAAACCAAAGAGGATAAAAGGATGGTCTGAAAGAAGAAGTGGGATGCCCTTTGAAATCAATTGTTTGAAAAAAAAAAAGATTTTGTAACATATGATAAGCAATTCTCTTGTTTGGATTTGTAAATGGTGTATGAGTGTTACGAAAAGCAAACAAAGGTTAATTAGAATATCATGTGGAAAGTAGGCCAAACGATGTCAGCCGACGTTTATATGAATCTCACATTCACGTTTACAAAACGTAGTAGTACAAAATGTTGAAAATGTTATATAAGAAGATATTTTAAGCCAAATATATTTAACATTTCATATTGTATTTTTAAAAAAACACACTGACAGTCACCACTGGGATAGCAAGTGATAATAATTTAACAGAAAAGAGTTCATGTACAGCTGGTAAAAAGTGTATTTTCCTCCATCGCAGAGACAATGGTTAAATGAAATAACATCTTATAGCACACCTGAAGAAATCTTGATGAGCTGGAGAAATATGAAAAGATATGGAGCTCTTTCCTGACCTTATTACCATCGTTACATCACTTTAACTAGAACGTTAGTATAAAACCTGCTCCCCTTTACTAATCTGTCTACTTTTATGAGTCTTTGATTATTTGGGACCTCATCACTTGATTGTAATATACATACATATTTAACATTTTTCCAAAATACCATGACACGTGCATTTTTTCTTTGAATGTTTCTTTCATTTTGTTGGGCGATTAAACACTGTTATCGACAAAATGGGAAAAAAGTCTTCACGGCTGCATGTGACAAAAAAAAAAAGGAAAGTAGAAAGAAAGAAGGAAAATAATCAGTAGCTGTTGTGGTGGTAAGCTGCACAGCTTGAAACATGTACTAATTAATCTTTTATATTTTAAATACATCAGGAAGGAACAGCAGGCAATCATACATAAGAAATGTTTTTATAATTAAAAATTTTTTTTCTCCTCTTGAAATGTAAATTGAGCTGTTCACCCCAATTCTGCCCATGCTGCTTTTCTGAGATGAAATGCGAGCGTGCTTCATATGGCTTACGAAGACAAAAGCAAAGAGTTAAATAACAACGCCTAATTCCCCTGACCTTTCAGAAAACATCAACAGCGTTATCACCCAGTCCTACAAGTTCTTTCAGGAGAGTGAAAGGAGGCCATCTGGTCAGGATTGTGCTTCATCACATATGATATGGTTTAAAGTTGAAAACAGACACTTGGAAGGTTGTTTTTTAAAATATGTAACCAAAAAAAAAGGATTATTGACCAGACAGGGAGTTTCAAATTAAATTCCCACAAGGGCTTTAAACACAGAGAAACCATTACCTTTCAATGTTGAATGTGCCGTGGTAATACTTTTTAATGTGTAGGTACAGTTTGTGTACTTGGTGAAGATGGTTCATTCAATCATAGCTGTAACAGGCACATAAAATGAAAGACTACTAATATAGCACTGAGTACAGAAACAGATAGACCAGATGGGCCAGAAAGTAATGTGTTTTTTTAAATAAATGGTGACATAAGAGGATCAGAAAACAGGAGGGTAAGTCAATCCAAGGGTGACAAGGCTCCACCTTATCCTTGACCATTACTGACAGATGCTAAAAGCCAGAAAGGAGCAGAGTTAGCGGGTGATAGTATTGTTGAAATACATCTCACTTTGACCTTAATGTTTCAACTGAAGGGGTTCATGTACTGCTCATGTCAACTCAGAAATTCCCTTGTCCGTACTTTGATTGCTACACGAAATACAATATTTGTATTGATCAATCATTTCTCATAAAGCCCAAAGCAATGTCTTGAAATGCGTGACAGCTAAAAACACACATTACATTCCTACTTTGGTGGCAACTAAATTTGGTTTCTGCAGAATAGTTAGACAGAAAAAAAGAATAATATCTGTCAAGGTGAGGTGCTACAAACATGTAGCCTATAGTGCACCAAAGAGCTATTGGATGGATACATTTGGTCAGTAGAGAGTGATTCCTATTGACTTCAGTGATCCCTTGGCTTTCCATCTAGCACCACTAGCTGAATTTATATTTGCCCATGTGTGTGGCCAGGTAGTGGGAGTGTTTTGTTATTGGTGGCTGCTGTTCTCCCTCCTGTCCTCCCTTGTTCTTTCCTCCACAGGTGGAAGTCAATTTGCAAATCCGGGATGGGTTGAGGAGGAGGAGGGAGGCCGCATTCTCTCTCACTCCGGGGCAGCAGCAGGTGGAAGGTTTGCTTTCTTTCTTTTGAGCTGAGGCCCATAGCGTGGCTGGCCCTGTGTTTCCCTCTTTTCTTCCTTTTGGCCGGGGTCTCCATCTCTTTTTGGTTTATTACTTTATGGGTTAACTGTTTTTCCTTTTTCTTCCCTACTTTAGTGGCAAATTATTAATAAAGAATTTATCTTGCAAACCTTGAAACATTTGTGTGGTGTCCTTCATATGTTATGGTCTCATTTAAGCCAACTCCAAGTTAAATGTTAATTTAATTAACACCAATAACTTTACAATGATAGGGGAAACCATTTTAACCCCATTTTACACATTAACATTCATGGATCCGTCCATAATCTGTACTGGATTTTTTTTTTTTAAGATGAAAGGGGAATACAGAGACAACCATTTACACTTACAATCACATTAAGCATGCTACAATTTTCAAAGAAAAAAATATAACAGCTGCACACTGCCACAAAAGTTTAAAAACAGATCTTTGTCAGGTCATTATGATCCCCCATCTACATAAATGAAATATTACCATCCAAATGGCTTAATGGACATATTAACACACCACTATTAGGCCGGCCTACAACTACAGGCAGAGATTTACGAGGGAGTTGTCTCTGAATTATTGTAACCATTTGAGTATTTTGTTTTCTGGTGTGCAGTATAACAACAGCCTCATTTAGTCTTTAATCCTGTTAACGTAGTTGTGAGTTACAAGTAGATTTACCATTTTAAAATGATAAAATCACAGTATTTTGAAGCCTTCTGCTGTGTGTACACATCACTGCATATGCACGTCTGTGTGGTTGTGCATGTCAAGACAGAAGCAGACAGCACTGAGAGAAAGATCCCTCTCTTTAGTTAATTGACAAGTGAAGCTCAATGAGGGGATGTGTACGCTGTGGTCTGGACCAGATTATGAGATTACACAGAACCAGATTAGTGAGGTTGCTGTTTTTGTCTGGTTGGAATGTGGAGTGAAATAACAGGAAAAAAAAAAAACTGTGCTATAGTTCAAGCTTCCTGCACTCTGTACCTGTCCACTGCTTTCACCTAAGGCTGAAACTCTAATGAACTTTTTGTTCTATGTTTAAGGATTAATTGTTCAGTCGATAAAACATCAGGAGACAGTGAAAACTATCGATCAAAGATGGAGCACAAAGTGATTTAAAAGATTCTTAGATTCTTGAATTTAAAGTCCTGTTTTGTCTTATCTACAATCAGAAATATGAAAAGATTACATTTATTATCAAATAAATAAGAGCTTGTTTGATATTTTTGTTTGAAATTAATTAATAAGTGACCAAAATTCCTTTCAACTGACTCATCGTTGCTCTATTTTTATCACGTCTTGAAGCTTACTTGTTTGGTTACTTACTTAAATTGGCATGAAGCATGACGTGTCCTACAGTTTCTGTACCACGTGGTGCTATATGGGAATCTGCCTATAGTGTTTCAATAGAGCACGTTCATTAAAAACATGTCACAATAATTGGAGTAGAGTCAGAGAGAAAAAAAAACAGCGGTTAACTAGAGAAATGACTTATTAACACATACTGCCTTAAGTCTTTCTAATAAAAGAATGACTGATGACAAAATTATTATATTTTACATTTCTTTTAGATTTATCCACCTACAACATCTGGCACTGTACTGTATATATTATTAACAGTATTATTATTATAGTATATATTAACAGTAATACAAACAGTCAGATGTCATGAAAAATTGCATGATTAATTGGAGGCAGGATGGAGGATGGAAAGAGGAGGTGGAGGGAGTAAAAGGACAAATCCACTTTCTAAAAACACAATATTACAGAGAGAGAGGTTACCATTTCTTTTTGGTCATAGTCAAGTTTGTTTACGCTAGTAAACTAGGATCAACAACCTAGTATCATAATTGAAATGATTGTGAAGTGAATGCTAGGTTTGGATTCCTCCTAAAGCCAGTAACAATATTAAAAAGAGGAGAGGAGAGGAGAGGAGAGGAGAGGAGAGGAGAGGACGTGTGCCGAATCACATCCCTGATGGCAGCTGTTCTGAGCATGCTCAGAAGGGACCAACAGTTGATTGGTTTAGGGACATGGAGCTAAGTGACGTTGGCGGGATCAAGGAAAAAGCCGGTCTATAAAGGAGCTATTAATAACAGATCAACACTAGACTCTCACTCCTGCATGTCAACAATGGTGGAACTTTAGTGATAGATGTGTGTCTTCATGACAAAGCTTGCCTTGTTTTAACTGATACTTATGAAGGTGAACATAATGTAGTGTGGAAATTCCAACATCGTTAATTATGCGATAAATGAGAAAACCTTATCGTTGCTGCGAGGGTGCTCATTTAATTTGGGCTGTCGTGAATCAAAAAACAATTAACGTGTGGCTGTTTAGAACAAGAAGACAAAAGGACAAACACAATCCGGCAGTACATGCCGAGGTCTACATCCAAGCACATGTCCTATTCAACACTCACGACCAATGACAGTATGAAGAACTGGTTCACCACTCCCTTTTATTGTAATGTAGAGTGAGTGTATCAGTATACTGCGTGTATTTACATGAAGACTCCCCCACAGACATAGAGGATTATATAATGTGTCACTGTCTACGTGTGTGTTGAAGCCTGCAACATGGTGGTTGGCTGTTGCAGCATCACAGATCAGATTGAGATTCTGTGTAGTCTGTCCCTTTGTGCATAAGTTCAAATATGTTTATTATCCCTGCAAAGTTTTTTTTTTGTTCACCAATAAAAAACGATTTAAGTTGAATTAAAAATAAAACATTAAAATAATGAAATAATGTATGTGCCAAAGCAAAGAACACAGGAGAAAGTTGTTTAAAAATCCATTATTCTCCCTCTAGTCTTCTCCTGTTTGTGTCCTTGTAGCCTATTGTGTATTTCTCTGCTATTGTACCTATGAGGACAGTCGTGGCTGTCACGTACACACACTCTCAACCCACTCCCTTCTGCCTCTCAACCCCTGCGTGCCCTGTTGTCAAGAAACTCATCAGTCAAAGGGTCGGGATGCAAATAATTACGTGTGCACTTTGCAGCTTATAAGTGACAGATAATGAATTCACTGTGGAAATAGAATTTTTGATGTATGTAAGTATGAATTCACTGTGGAAATAGAATTTTTGATGTATGTAAGTATGTATAAGTTAAAATAATTTTAAAATCCTATACAGCACTTGACAAAGGCAACTTTATTTGAATAGCACCTTTCGAACATGTTGAATTCAAAGTGAGGTGAGTCAAATAAGGTGAAAAAATTAATTAGAACATACTTAGAAAAAAACAATAAAATCAACAATGTTGAAATGTTGAAATACAGCCTCAAGTGGTAAAATGATTAGTTGATTAGTCTATTAACAGAAAATGAAAGGTAAATTACTTTGATGACTAATTAATCTTTATTTATTTATTTATTTATTTATTAACAAACAACAAATGTGAATCCAGCTTCTGATATATGAAAATTTGTTGCTTTTCTCTGCTTATAAAATGACAATTGTTATATTTATATTATCCACAGTAATCATTATTTCTACACTGTTTTTACTTTTTAAAATCACCTTACATTTATAATACCTGCACAGTTTTTCACCTTGCACTACAGTCATACCCTGTCTCTGTAGAAGCTCTGGTGCGTAGACTATCCCATTCACCGTTGTGTTTTTTATTCTTATATTCTTATGTGCATTGATTTTGTTGCGTGTGTCATATAAGTTGGATGCCTAATTTTCCTTTGGGGTTGACAGAAATATGTTTGTCACCATCTTTTGATATTTTATAGCTTAAATAATAAATTAATTAATCAGGATAATATTCTAAAGATGAAATGACAATGGAAATAATCAGTAGCTGCAGCTTAATGTGCTACAGCATACAACAAATACATATCAGGAGAAAATTAAGAAATAACAACCACAAAATGACCTATGCTGGCTGTCACCTTGGTGTACTGTTGGATCAGATATGTCTGTGCCCGGGTCCGGGTCTCCGGTATTTATCTCCTCGGTCAGCGGGAATGGGAGGGATTGTGTGATCCAGCAGGGTCACGTGTTCCGCCCTCATCCCCAGTGAACACAGCGCTCACCTCGGGCTACAAAGACAGCGGCGGCGCGGTGCTCCACGCAGTCCTCCCTGTCGGAGCGGAGCGACTGTTTTCTTTTCTTTTTTTTTAACGTGTTGTTGCAGCGAATAGAAAAGAAAAACACACACCTGGTGAAGGATATGCCTGCTTTAAGTCAGATATAAATAAGATAAATATGTTGAAGAAAGCTCCGTAGGGTCCGGTTTGTTTACTACAGAGTAACGGTTGTTCTAATCCGGATAAGCAACTCACCGAGGTCCGAGGAGGAAACACACTTTAGAGACACGAAAACGAAATTCACACAAGTTTTAGTTTGACCATTTCTTCTCGTTAAGTACTCGTGCACTAGTCTTATTAACAGAAATGGACCGAGGTGGCTGCCAAATGAGCGGCGGTGGTGGTGGCGGCGATGGGACCGACCAACCCGGCATGATCACGCTGGAGGACCTGGAGTCTTTCTCCGAGGAACAGCTGTCAGACTCGGGCAACGGCAGCCTCGAGGAAGAGGCAGAAACCATGGATGAAGGCGACGACCGACTGCTGCATTACTGGCAGGATGCGGCGAGGGGACACCAAGTGGAAGTTTCTGAGGGTAAATAATATTTACACACCTGAAAGACGTGTTTAACTTTAGTTTAGGTACAGTCGCTGCATTTCCATAAGGCATACCCTCGTGTACATTGACCTAGTTTTCAATGAGGCACATGCTGTTGATGAAGTAGTCCCAGCTAGACACTTTCCCCTCAGGCAAAGTGGAATATTGAATCTAAAGTTACAAGAGAAAATATGTCATTTAAATTAAGACACAGCTGTCAAAAAGCAATACCAAAAAAAAACAAAAAAAAAAAACATAGTTGTGTTTTTTTCAAATGTGGCCATCAAACTTATATTTTCTGAAGAAATAATTAAGTATCCCTTATTTGTTAGTGGATAAAAGTCTGCAAACTGTTAGTGTAGTTTGTCTATTAGAAGATAATTTCCCACAAAAGCATTTATCTGCTCCACTTTTCTTTTTTTTTAATCAAACAATTGTCTATTGTGAATTGTATGAAAATCTGAAAAGATCCTCTTAGCGGAAAGAATTGGGAAAGTCCTCTTGTCGCTGAACGCTGTTGCACAGAAAGCAAGAGATCACAAGTTCAATAAGATGTTAAGGAATAAGCATTGAATCTACATGGACAGCTTGACTGGTGTGTTATCAGACATAGAATAGCAAATGTCTGTCTCCTCTTAAGACTAAAATATCATGGTTATTATAATAGTATGTCTAATACAAAAACAATAACAGTATAGCCAATAGTCTATAGTACTGCAGGAATTTGTGGGGTAAATTAGAATAATAGACATGTATCTGGGATTATGTGAGGTAAACAAACTGCCTAAAATATTAAACTGGCTCTAGAGTTTGTTTGTTTTTTTTAAATAATTTGATTACTTCCACCTCATGATAAAATACGCAAAAAAAGAAGAAGCATGTAATTACTCAGCGAGGATTTGTTTTGCTTGTATGTGCAAAAGATAAAACAAAATGGCATCTAACACAGCAGATTAGTAGTTTCATCACTGTAAATGTTTGTTGTGAAACCACACAGTCTGTTGACATTTAGGGTTTAGGTTTGATACCACGTGTTAATTAATTCAGTAGTATTTTTAAAGTAGCCGTAAAGTTTTTAAAAAACAGATCTTACAATAGAACTGTGCCACCCGCAGTCGATTAACTAGTGGACAATCTCCACCATGCTCTCCTCCTACCCTGTGGTCTACTAATCACAATTTACTGAGACACAGAGAGAGAGTTACCTGTATTACGCTGGAGACGCACACACACAACACAGCGTTTATTTCACTGACCCGCAATGGTAAACAAACCTGGTCATTACTACTCTCAGTCAACTACATCATTAACAAGAGAGACGGAAAATCAAGATGAGCAGGTTAAAGTAGTTTAGTACACGACTAAAAGTGAAGAATTGAGATGATGACATATGAAATAACCTGCTACAAATATGGTAATGTGTTCAAATAAAATATCTTGTTCATTTAAAACAAAAAAAAAACATTATTATGTCTGCTTGGACTTTTTTTCTGTTTGTCTTGCTCTTAAAGAGGTATTAAGTATCGTTTTTTTAAATACTATAACTGTATTGGATTTTAATACAAATTTTAGCTTTCAATCAATACCCGATTTTACCATAAAAGTCTTCTTGTGCTCAGCTGGAGACGACAGCAGCGGCTGATTTGAACTTGAGAACCCTCCAAGTCACCGCTAATCACTGTACTTCACTGAACACACCAGAACAATGGACCCATTTAGATCGGTTCAACTTCAACATTTTAATTTGTGCTTCAGAGAAATAACATTTTTTTCAAACACACATCCAATTTGTGACAGCAAAGTGACTATCAAAGCCCTTTTTATTAGTTCAACTTGTCTATGGTTACACTTGTTAGCCATGGCTAAAAGCCAAGAGGAAAAAGTAATTATGAGAGAAAAGTTTGAAAAAAATATAATTCTGCCCCTTTACTCGCTCAGGCAACTTTTCGTCCAACTTGGGTTGCCACTGAGAATCCAATAACACAGACTGGTGCATCCTCCTCCGTCAGACCACAGCACTAATTGCAACAATTACTAAAATCACTTGCTGGGGCTTTCTGACTCAGAGGGTGGTGGGGGATTAGCCAACTTGCCTGCACTGGTACTGGCTGCTACTGTAAGTCCTGGTCCACAATACTGTAGTTAAGGTAATGGGCCAAGGCTGCAGTAAACTCATTTTCTCTAATTGGGATGGAGCTAAATGGACAGGACTGAGGTGGGCGTTGTGCTTTTCTAGCAGTTGGAGCTATTTGATTGGCTGACTGGCTTGTAGCTTAAACTCCACTGTAACCACCACCGTCTTATTTTTTTACAGTTCACCACTGTCAAAAAGATATTACCCTTGCAGCGCACCCTTGCAGTGCACAAAACCTCATGATGTTTTTCATACTTCGTTTTCAAGAGATCAGAGGAGCAGATATCATCAGCTGATGAGGATGCTCGAAGGGTTTCTAGCTCGAAAACAAGACAGAATGGTGTGTCGCCAACTTCACATCGGTGAACCCAAAATTAACAGTTCATGAACAAAACCGAACTCGTCCTAGTCACCCTTAATAATACAGACAATAATAAGTGTCTTAACACACCCAAGAAACTAACTAAAACAAACCAAGCAGAATTGTTCTGGCGCCAAATAAGACAAACTTGTTGATCTTTCTAACACGCTAATCTAAAAACACAAATGAACATATTCCTGTGGTCTGTTCCCGTCAATGTACAGTGCCAATGTTAATACCATAACACATAAGTTTCTCCAGCAGTAGTTTCTCAAATCTAAATGTAAAGATTATGATGACATACACACATTCCACATTGTCTCAGAAGCATAGTGACTTTGGCTTTAACACTATAGGCCAAACAGAGCTATTTCTCCTGGTGACACAGGTAATTATTGAAAGTAGTGCAGTCATTTTTATACAATTTCCAACTTCTACACACCTGTTTAACTATAACAAAAGACCCAAATATAATGCACACTCAAAACTTAATATAGAAACAGTTTTTTCCCCATTAATCTTTGTAAAAAAAAAAAAAAAAGGCTAAGTTAAGTTGGACCCTCATGGGAAATTAGGTTGTTTTAAAGCACCTGCAGTACCTCCAGATTATGCATCAGTTTGATGGAAAAGGAATACTGCAGGCCAGAGGTTTGTGGAGCTTGACTGAAGGTGGGACTTGACAACTGAGCGGCTCTCGGTGTGTACCTGTATATGTGGATCACCATGCAGTGGTTTAAGGTGCGGCGTGTTCTCTTGTCTCTCATATTGAATACACACAGAGAAAACTGTCAAATGTACGTGGACATGCATACTGAGCCTTCCCTCTTGATTACCAGTTTACAGTGTAACCTTTATTTCACGAGATCCTGCCAAATGACACACCAAACCACAGCTTTGTTCATTATCAAAGGATTGATCACCTAAATACTACAGATCCCTCTGACGCAGTTGTCCTCCATGGTATTGATTTACAAATTGAGGGCCCTGTATTTGGGTATCATAGAAGAGTTGTTAATAGTGACGTGATTAACGCACTTCCGCAGCCACTGTGCAGTTGTTGTGTTTTTTCTTGACAGCAGGTATCAAATAAAGTATTTTATCACTTTATGGCACTGGTGTTGATTATTTTTTTAAATGATGCCCAGCACTACTGTCATGCCTCTGTGATTACCAGTCTACACCTGGCCTTGGGCAGGTTTCGTCACTGTTCCCCTTCAGCTCCAATAAACGTTACACTCTGACATCCTGGCACAGCAATCCGCGCATCTGGCAACTCTTTCTCACACAGACAGTCCCCATCAGCAGATTACTAAAAGTGAGGACAATTTAGACAGATTAGAGACAGGAGACTGTGTTGATATGACGCGGGTGGAAAAAGGCTGTGGAGAACACAGTATCAAGAAAAGAGGCGTCATTTTTTTATCTTGTGAATGGCTAAAACGGCGTGCAGCCAAAACATTTAATGCATAAAAAAACAAGTGTCAGTGTGTTTGTTTACTCATGCAAACATTCATTTTTGAACATGGGTTTTCAACTGACCACATCATTTGTTTGTCTGTTGACAGATATGGCAGAGCCCATTCAACAGCTAACCAGCAACAACCAAGGACGCAGTCAGAGAGAACACATCCCGTTCACGCTCCTTTCACACAAAGAGAAGGTATCCACAAAGAAGGGGAAATGATCCATATGCTTTCACGTAACCTCGTCTTTCGATACATTTTCATGTTCTGTGTAAAAAGGGAAGAGCTAGTTAAATCAAATTAAACTTTCATGGCAAACCTTAGTCTACCCTACATCTCCACGAGGACAGTGAACTGTTGAATGCAAGGAGCTCACGTTCATTCTTCTTACCAATACAAAACATATAATTCACATATAACAAACAAGCCAGCAGCAACACTGTCAGTCACGTGCAGAGTATGGGTCAGCTATTTATTTTCGACAAGTTGATTGTGTCACCCAATACAAAAAGCCGTCTTAAGTCCTCAGGGGGTCATATAAATAAAGAGGGCTAATTGGTTTAACTTAAGTTAATTAGTTCATTAAACCTTGTCTTGAAAGGCCGGTTAAAAGGTTTCAGTGCCAACAGCATGTTCGATGCAAGCACACCTCAAACTGTAGGTAAAGTGATCATATGAAGAATGATATAAAATGTATTTTATAGTTTTATTTTCGTCAATGATTTGTCTATTTAAATATTTATAGAAAATGTTAATATCAATTGAAAGAACTGCTATAACTTCTCTATACGGTTGTTTAAAGACAAGTCTTTAAAAATCAGAACCAGTAATAATTGTATTACAAAACATCCCCTTGTGAACTGTATTAAGTCTGAATAGAGCTTTGTAAATGTGTCTCACATGAGTTTCATAGATCTACCTGATTACACTTACAAGGCCAAATGCTGTATGTCTGTATGATTTTTAAATTGCAAGTAGCAGTTTTTTTGGGGGGTGAGTTTTGTAGACGGCTTGACTTTTCCCGCATTTCTCAGAAGGTGTGCTGGGATCTTCAATGTCAGTTATAATAGAAAAAGTTACTTAAATCTGTTTCAGACACTGTATTCATGAAATAAGATTGCAGCTCATTGTTTTCATTATCTGTATTTTTCAGTGCGGGGAGCTGCTGTATGAGAAACGCCAATACGAAAAGGGCCACTGGGCTTGTATTACACTGCGTGAGGACACTTACGAACAGAGCATCTGCTATGGTTTTATGAGGATAATGAGGTACATCTGCCAGCAGAACTCCTTAGGTAAGTCCATAACATACAATTACATTGCTTCTCTTTTAAATTCCCAGCCTTGTCTTTCATTTTCATTTGCTGCTCATCTCCAAGCCAGGTAATAATGGCAAATGCCAATTCCTTTACATCTCTAGGTGAATACCTGGGCATGACGCTCCCCATCATCACAGTGGTGCGCACAGATGAGAACCACTCCGTGATGTCTCATGATGTCACTGTGGCGTATTTCCTTCCAGCTGAGCATCAGGCCCAGCCCCCACAGCCTGCTGACAGTGAGATCATCATAGAGATCTGGCCCCCCACTACTATATACGCAAGGTCAGTAGAGAATAAAATACAAAGGATCATGTGTATTATCCCTAAATGATTATTGAGATTCACTCATTCACTCCTCCCTGTTTCTTTCAGGGCCTTCACTGGTCCAACCAATGAAGTGACCATCATCAATCAGATTAATGCCATGGCAGAGCTTCTAGATGCTCCTGGACTGTGCATCTTAGACTCCTTCATCGTGGCCGGCTACACCAACCCCGCTCACAGGAACCGCCAGAATGAGATCTGGTTCCTGCAGCGACCTGAGTAACAAGCGGATTAGGCAGCATCCCATCCCTTGAGCCACATAAAGACTCCCTTAACACTGCCGCGGCCCAGCTACAGCCTTAGATGCAACATCCTTTTTAGTTACCACCTTTACCTTTACCCCTCACTTAACACTCAGTGAATTTTCATTTACACAAGTTCTCATTTCACCATTAAGAACTGAACTAAACCGGTGCCACACAACTTAGCATTTATCTCCTGCTCTTACATTGAGTGCACTCTTGTGAACACGGTGACCCTTGCGTGCTGTCAACAACAACCTTACACAGCAGAAGTAGGTTCCTAGTAGACATGCAGCCTTATCTATATGCTATGTTTCTGTTAGTTGCACAGCTACAATGTCCTGCCATGTGGGGTAAAGGTCAATGCACAACAGAGGTGCTGAGGTGATTGCAGCTCTCATCGTTGATCCGTTCTTTCTTAATCTCTGCACTGCATACAGGAATTCATTCCAGGTTACGTCACACTGCAAAAACAACCATTTTCAAGTGCAATGTTTACCAGATAATCAATAATCAACATGCCAGTTATTACAGCTACGAGGTCACTATGCTAACCCAGTCTAAGGGTGTGTTCAGGAGGATGCAATGGTGGGTCCACACGTGCAGCACAACCCGATAAGACTACATCCAGACCAGAACTTGTGGTTTAAACCATAAATAAGCTCAATAGCTGACACTAAACGTAGAAAATAACCACCAATGACCATAATATGTTCATTGGAGTTTGTGTGTGAATGTACCGTACCGCTTCTTAGAGATAGTAAAAACAAATGTCACATGTCTCCAAACCAAACACTGAAAAAGAGTTTTAATGCTGAATGACAATCATGAAGTATTTATATTCAGTATTATCCTTTTGTCTTAAGGCATGTCGATGCAATGTCATGTTTATGTCCTCAGAAATAGTTACCTCTATACCTCTCTCTACTTGCTACTGTGTCTGTGTCAGTGTTAGTGTGTATTCACTCAAATATTCAAATATTACTGCTGCTAAGTAGAGACGATACAACAGGAAAAGACACAGAGCACAGAGTAGATCTCTACACTGTGACTAAATAGGAAAATATATATATTTTGTTCAACTTAAAACTGCTTAATGTTCTATCATCAATCTATTGAGAGTCTATAAAGTTGAGTCAGAGTGAAAGAAATATGTATGTTTAGTGTCATTATATTATATGCAACATATGCAATGTGATGTACATCAAACCAGCTACAGCTAGTGCAGTAATGTAGGAATGTTTCTTCTTTTTAAAAAAAAAGTACATTTAGTGCTTGGGTAGCAGTGAAATAAAACTGGCAACACACTAGCTAAATCATCACTGTGTGAAGATTTCAGGACAGGGACACTGTAAATGATTAGACGTGCAGTTGTTATTGAGGCCTATTACATGTCTGTAAAACTAACAGTGACTTAGTTAGTTCATTTTAAAAATGTAAAACAAAGTCATCGACAGTTAAGGAGGTTATTGGGTTGGGAAGGTTGCATCAAGACACCAGATCCAAAGAATTTATTTATCATTAAATGATTGTAGAGTCGACAGCCATAGTGCGTAAACACTTGCAAAGCCATGATACGTACATGTTGGTTGGCCCTTTAAGAGCCTGGTTATGTGGGAACATCAAGTGTGAGGATTCAACTTTTTTTCCTTTGCTTATTTTTTTCTAAGTGTTTTGCAAATGTATGCTGTACTGTGAAAATTCAAGTGCATCAACAAGAGCTACTGTGGTTTCCTTTGTTCAATAAATATGTGCTTGTCTCCTGTCTTTTGAAATGTAGCTTTACTGGGTTCATACACATTTCTGGGAGTATTATGTGATGCAATAAATGTGTTCAGTCATACAGTAAGAAGGCGCTTATGATAAACTTCATCCCTTTGTATTATTGGGAAAGTCAATTCCCTTCTAATGGCTATACCCCCAGTTTTGATATGTGGAATATACTGTACATGTGATCAAGTAGTGTATATGTATAAAGAACATCCCTTAAGGGTATTCTCTTCTTTTAATGGGATCAAATGGGGCAAAAAAAAGAGGTCACACCCTACTTTGTTCTAAAACATATAGCATTTCATGAGAAGAACTGGTGCTCAGTTACTGGAGCATAGTAACATGATGAGCCCTCATAAAAGCAGCAGACACACACCACAGCAGCTTATTGCACTATACAGTACAGCAGTATAATAATGTCTGACGGAGATACAACAAGCTTTGTTCAAATAAACAACAGCAATTCTGTTGGGGCAAATTACTTTTAATGTATGTGGGATGCCACTAAAGCGTAAGCCCCTAAAATTATACCATCCATTTTCATTACAACACAACATAGGGTGTAAACTCTGCCTGGGACACGGTGGCCTAGATGTTCACTGACATTACACATGTTTATAAAACCTCCATCAATCAAAACCATAGAGCTGAGACACCAGAAAGCAGGAGTGTTTATATGGTCTTGGCTCTCGCTAATGCCTGTGATTAAATGGGCTTCAAGACTGGAAGAAAAATAACACAATGGAGCGCACAGAACTTGTCTGCGTGACTGCCCCATTTTACCGATTTGCTCAACAATCATTAAATTCTGCCTGAATGACCGCAGTGATGTTCATTTTACACCTGAGTACAGTGTTGTCTTTAATGTCTGGTCAAATTAAGGAATGGGAAACCAGCTGGTTAACAAACAGGTTGCAGGCACTGTCCGATCAAGATTAGGAGAAGATGAAAAATATTAAGAAAAGCTTTAATATTGCCAAGAATCCAAAAACAATATGAAAGGAGGAAAGAAAAAAAATACAAAGGAGACCTAACAGAGCTAATGTATGACATGTCTCGTCTTTCAAATGGTGTCACATTCCAGCTGTCCAGCCAGTTGAGACAGATGAAGTGTGGCTGCACATTTATGGTACAGTACACACAGACAGTGGACCAACCCGTGACAAGGATAGAAAGCCTATAGCCTCCGTTAATAATCCAGAACTGTTTAGTCCAGCAGCACTGAAAGCTAGACCACTGAGTGTGACAGGATGTTGCTTTCCAGACAAATCAATCCATTTCATGATAGCTGACCCAGTAAGAAGCATGCTGTGCGAGGAAAGACGTGATGCTGAGAAGAAGATCACGGCTTAGGATGTTTAACAACAGAAGCAAGCACATAGTGACCACAAGGTGGCACCAGTGCACCAATAAAAAGACCAAAGTCACAGGCATAGAGCATGATGATGATAAACCAAACGTGATTAATAGAGGAAAGTTTGAATATAAAAATAACTTTTATTGGTGAAAAAGTGAGCTTCACGTCCGCTTAACTTGTTAACTTGTTAACCCAGGTATTTTTTTTTGAAGGGAAAGCTGTAAACACAGGGAGGAGTTCAGCTAAACGTGATGAAAAAATGACTTGTGCCTACCTGCAGGTAGCGCGCCTGGTGAGCAGTAAGCGCCTCTCCCAGAGGAACCACCACTTTGTCCACACTGCGCTGGTGGGAATGTGCCTGAATATCCGGGCTCTCATCTGAACGTAGCTCAATGTGGGAGATGAGCAAATTAGAGATCACCGACTGCACTGACTAAATAAGAGAGGAAGAACGGAATCAGATTTGAGCAAATAAATGAAGATTTTTTTAGTTTTGTTTTTAGGACACAGGTACTGCATATTGTTCTTACTTTTGCATCTCCCCCCGGAGTTGCACTAAGGGCCAGGATGCGGAATTGCAGAGTCTGGCTGCTGAGCTGTTTTATCACCTGAGTAACAGAGAGAAGAGCAGGTACGGGGCATTGTTAGCACTTCATTTACACAACATTTAACTAACTAAAAGTGTTAGGATGCAAACCTAAAGAGGTAACCTGCTGCTAGAAAACAGACATCATCATGGTATTTTATTTTGGGGGGTTTTATTGGACAGAAGCAGCTGAGTAGAGACTAGGAAAGTCTATACAGAATGGAGAATAGGAAAGTGAGGAGACAGTGAGAGGGGATGACATGCAGCAATGGGTCATGGGGGTGCTGTGGGTGCTGTGGTGAGGACTCTGCCTTTTGTACGTGGGTCTTGAACTCTACCACATGAGGGCACTCTGTGATTTAATGTCACAATGTGGATAGAAATTATTATACAGTAAGCCATCTCTAAAATCAACTGTTAAATAAAATAGATAAAATAACCAGATGGGAAAGTTAATTTGAGTTTATCTAATGAATTACAAAAATGACAAATCAAGATACTCCATTACATTAAAGCCAATGACAAGATACGTTCGCTGTTTTAAATTAGTTACAGTGCGTGTTAACGAAGTGACGATGAAGAGTGGACAACAAACAAAAATAGTATCTGTGTAGTCTGCACCACAGCCTCCATTCTCTGTAACAGACTTCTTACAACCACCCTTCAATGACACGTTTGTGACAGGTTTGTGTACCTGACAGTAGGCATGGTTGCCCAGCGCCTTGTGGGCTTCATCTATCACCACACACTTGATCTGCTTAGCTGGACAGGTCTCTCTGGACAGATCGTTCACCATGACCTGAGGGGTGAGGAAGAAGACACGCTTGGTCTTCCACACCTCCTGTCTCTGCTTGGCTGCAGTGCTGCCTGCGGATAAGAACAAAGACTCTTTGTTTTAATATCATTAATAAAAGCTAAAAACAGTAAATGAGTTTTTTTCTGTGTCGTGATTTGTTACCAGTCAGCTCAGCCATGTGTGCCTGTGGGATCCCCATCACTTTATAACAGGCTTCAATCTGTTGGGCCACCAGAGGTTTGGTGGGAGCCATGAATACAATCTTCCCTGCCGGATACCAGCGGTAGAAGTTGTACATCACCACAGAGGCTATGAAGGTCTTCCCCAGACCGGTGGGAAGACACACCAGCGTGTTTTGAAACAGGGCAGCCTCTGATATCTTCATCTGGTACCCCCTGATGGGATAGTTGGTTGGGTAAATCCATACCTTTGCTGAGGAGCTGTCAAAGCCAGGAAAGTCTGGATATGTCTGCGCACTGGAGGGGGAGTCAGAGAAGGAGGTGCTCTCTGTTGCTACAGGGTTGTCATGTTGAAATGAGTTTGCATTATCAAGTTGAAGGCTCTTTTCAGCTTCATATACAGCGATAACCATAAGATCATCGTCATCTTCGTCTTCAAACGCAGGTTTAGACTCCTCTGATGTGTTTGTGGACCCCTGTCCTACTTCAGGCCATAGAGGATTTCTTGGAGGGTTGACTTTAGCTACCTGAGTAGTGTTGTTGTTGTTTGGGGTTGTCCTGCGCCGTCCAGCGGCTTTCTTGACATATTTTTTCGGTTGGATAACTTTGTTTTGCGAAGCGGATCCACCCCACGTCTGGAACAAAGTCCTCTGATTTGAACCACTACTCATTTTCATTCAGCTGTGGCGTAAAAAAAAGTGACATGTGACGAGCAGCGACATTGCTACAGGGATATACAAACACACGGTCACTTCCGCTTGTTTACCAAAATAAAACACCACATACATAACGACAGTTAACTACGGAGTATTTAATTTAATTTAAGCACTGTTTAAATCATAATTAGAAACCATTAAATCATATCCACGCCAAACCATTAGACTAAAAGCTAAACCGGTACGCTTACGTGGTTAACGTTTACAAGCAGGCTTTTATTTTTTTAGTCTGACACCGGAACAAGATCAACGTTACGAGTTCATCTCCCGCTCACTGGGGGCGACGCCGTCATGTTGCCATAGCAATGGACAGGAGCAAATGGGAGAAGATACTCACCTGTTTTCAGGTAATTACGCTGTTTACTTAGCCTCCATTCAGCTCATTAAGCACCAAGTGGCGTCTTTATGCCGGCAGTCGATGTTTTTATTTGCTAGGTTGTACAGTTTAGCTGCTTTTAGCTTTCTCCGGAAGGATGCTAATAGTAGCCAGCGTTGACGTAACGTAAATACCGCATGTTACCGTTACTATGCGTTAGTTTAACTTGTTTAGTGACCTCAGAGAGAGGTCAGTACTGAACGTATCCGTACCTGATGGACAACCATAGTGTATATGCGGTATCAATAACAAAGGAAGGGGTCCAGCTCTGTCCTGGACTGCCCCCTACACTCCATAGAGGAGGTGGAGGAGAGGAGCAGCTCCTCTCACCTCCTGCATGAGACTGTGTGGGGGCTTAACCCTAGCACCATCACTAACGTCGGGTATATTTTACCTGATATAATATCCCGGATAAAATACATTTTTCATCAATGTATGTAAAAGTACAACACTGTAGTACTCTTCTTTAATCTCCCAATATACAATATCACATAAAGTTAAAAAAAATATTGAAAAATCAGGTAATCCTTAACGAGAAATTTCCAAACAAAAAAAATAATGTTCTTTGGTCCACCCATTCCTGGGACATGTGAGCCTTGTCTGGTGAAGGCACAGTCTTTCTGCATCAAATTGTAGATAGATTTAAAAAAAAATGGCACTCACTATCACTAACATCGCTTCTTAAAAAAACATAGATAGGAGGAGGGAAACAAACATGCCATTAATGACACCAGTGAGCAGCCTGAAGCTACCCGAGGACCCATGCAACTCAGACAGCAGCAACACAATGAAAATCACATGACAAGAATTGTGTGTACGTTAGTGTTCTAGGGTTAAAAAGCTCCTTCAGCAACAGACTGCTACTCCCACCACAGTCCTTCATTCAGACGGCTGTCAGACTCTTTGACTTCATGACCTTTTTCCGATATATATTTCTTTTTTGTGAGTCATGTTTTATCCACCTTGTCTATCCGAGCTGCTGTGACTGTGAATTTCTCCAGTGTGGGAGCATTAATGTCTTTATATTATCTTAATACTACTTGTTGAGAACAGTAAACGTGTCCTAAAAGTTGCAGTAAAGCCAGCGTATGCTTACAAACACAGAGACTGATTTCAGGTTTCAGCTTCTGAAAGGAAAGAAATTTTGTTCTACATAGGACAACTTATTCCTCCCCTCTCTTCTCTAGGCATCTGCACGTGGATACTTGGTGAGAAACGAAGTCCGTTGTGCACGAGAAGACTTCGAAGACATCGTTACAGAGATTGATGGAGGCTTGACTCACTTGAAGTGGAGGGAGACAGTTATCCCCGTTCCCCACTTCACAGACACTGTAAGTAACTTTTTATGAGAGTGTGATGTAATCGGTCTCTCTGTACTGTTCTCATGCTTTTTCTCATTCACCATCAGGACCGTACGTTTTTACGACCCAGCAACTCCGCCAGCAAGCCTCCACGTCCAGCACTAGATGTTTGTGCCAGTCCACAGAACCCATCAGCAGCAACAACACCGTCAACAGAGGAGAGAGATTATCACGCACAGCTAGAGAAGATAGAAGCAGAGAGAGATGATTCACAACCCAGAGAACAGGCCTCTCTGTATGCAGACTATGTCCCCAGAAGCGATGTTAGAAGGGATGAAGAGGGTCAAAAAGAAAGCATTGTGGAGGATAAAGATGGTGGGCTGATGGAGAGCACAGGAGACACCACCGTCTGGAGCAGCTTGGAGCTGGACATGAACTGTGGTCATTCTCACAAAGGTGAGAATTGTGTGTCTCCATCTATCACTATTGATTTATAACACAGGTAAAATGTTGAATCTTGTTTACGGCTTCAAATGTGTCCCCAATCACGGAAATTTTAGAAATGGTGTGAGAAATCCCATCACAGTATTCACAAGTTCAAGGAGATGCCTACAGACAAAAACACTGTCACTAGATGGGGAGTTTTGCAATTTTTGGAAGGGTAAGGTGAGGCAAGAGGGATGTAGTGTGTAACCTCACCATTAGATGCCACTAAATCCTACATACTGGACCTTGAAATTGATGTATTGATTAATTGCTGGAGCACTAATCCTGTTTTGTAAGCACTGCAAACAATATTCCTCTTTCTTTCTGTCAAGACAAGATAGATTAAAAACTGCCAGTGAGCTGCCATTATGATTTGTTTTAAATATTTAAGACAGTTACCTGGATTGAAATATTTATGAGAAAACTGTCAAAATAGGAGACATAGCATTACATATAAACCAACTTATCTCACCACATTTTTTTTATATGTCTAAGGAAGATTTGCAAATAGAGAAGAACTAAAACACTAAATCAATATTTATCGACAGGATTTAGATTAAATCTGACCTTTTTGCTAAACACATTAAACTTGCGTGCATACCGATTTATCATTACGAGACATTTTGAATTTGTCATCCCTCCTTCAGGCTCCAGGCAGTACTGCTTGGTCGAGGAGGTGCCCCGTACCCCAGAGGCCCTGCGTCTCCATAGAAACACCCTGACCATGGAGCTGCTCTGGCTCCAACAGGCCATTGACAGCAGGAAAAAGGTACGACGGAGCAAGGGAGAGATGTAGTGTTTCCCTACATTTATTCAGCGTTGGCAGTCTCCTGCTGTAAGACAATTGCCTCTGCTGCAAGACTGAATTTATTTAGTGACCTCAAAAGTAAGTCAGTACGATGGGTCCAAGAAACATCAGTTATCCGAGAAAATCTGCACCTGAATAATTGCCATAGTATATATGGAATATCAATAGCTGTTTATTGAGTGCAATAAACATGTCTGAAGGCTGTAATGCAGCCAACTTATACTTACAAATGCATAGACTGATGCTGTGCACGATTCAGCCTGCAGTGTGTGTATTAAGTGCATAAATCAGTAATGTTGTTTCCTAGCATGTTCAGCAGCTTGCAACTCTTTGCTCCCAGACTGTGTACCAACTGAATGCCTTAATTTATCTTGAACAAAATGAATGTCCTCATGAATCCTGCATCACTGCCTCCATGAATCACCCTGCAGCTCCAGAGTGGCGAAGGTGCCAAGATGTGGAGTAATGTGCCCAGAGAACACCTAATGTTAACTGAACTCAGAGAAAACAGGATTTACTCACCCACCTTACAGTTTGATTTTCAAATGCAGTTGTACGTAGGATATCTTAATCTTAATTTTAAACAATTTCTTTAAATATAGAATCTAAAACTCTTCATACATTTGTTGTCATGCACTGGCAGGTGAGTAAGGTCACCAAACCATCTGGATTATGAGGTATAATCTGTCAGAAAACAAACTTTTAATGATTGTTTTTTTTCCTTCTCTCTTCTCCTCCACAGTACTTGTCACTGAAGGATAGGCTGAGTGTATCCTGACAATCCAGAAGTAATCTGAACTGGACTTGATAATGTGAGACTGAAGACCTGAACTTGGCATCTGTTCAATCTGTCATTTTATACATCTACAAGCACACAGTAAATCTATTGTTCTCAGTAGTATTTATCATGTGATTGACGAAACCTGTGCACTGTGAATGTTGTTTATTTATGTAAAAAAAAAAAGAATAAATTCTATTTTTCTAAAAAAAAGTCTTCTCTCTCTATTTTGTTGTTGTCATGCAGTGGTTTCACTGATATTGTCCTCACAGCATAAATGGTTGTTGAAGTTGTTGCTTCTGTGTAGGAGGAAAGTTAATTCAGTAGAAATTCAATGGAGGGTCCTTGGCTCTAAGCGAGTTCGTGTTGCGACTCAGAAGCTCGTATTTCGCATTTGGATCACAGTGAATGATCTCTCACTCATCACACGAAATGTTCTGACTGCGACTATTAACGCGACTGTCTGCTGTTAAGCTGCTGTTGTCATTTAGTATTTATGTCATACGATGTTTGACATAGAGGCACAAGATGTTTATAGAGGCTAAAAATGCATTATCTATAAGTATATATATATATGTGTATATATATATATATATATAAAAGTTGTGTTTAATTTTAAATGTTATATATTACTTAAAAAGGGTCACTTTTAATACATTTCTGCTGGTTCTTGATTCTTGGATTTGTATGTATATAATACATGACATGTTGCAAAAAATACAGACAACAGGGTGTCTGCGTTATCTTATTGATTCAGCTTACAACACAAGCGACCCACCCATTCTCTCCTCCTCTGTGTGTCTCTTTTGTTGTGGTTGCTGCTGATGGTTTAGCCCACAAAGCCAGTCATTGCTGTCATGTTGCCATAGCAACCAGGAAATACTCACCACCGTCAGTGGAGTAGTGTGTGGGGTGAATGTGTGTGTGTGTGTGTATGTGTGAGGGGGATAGCGAGAGAGAAAGGGAAAGAGAGAGAGAGAGAGAGTGGCGAGTGGGAGTCCAGAAAGACCACAACAACAGAAGGGACTGATTCTCACCTTTGCCTTCAATTCTACGGTTTCCTCGTTTCATCTTCCAACAGGCTTGTGAGTGACTGAGCAGTGTCTGTGTGGATCAAAGATCATGCAATATGCATTTGAATGTGTGGCCGTTAAAGAAGTGTGGTCTAAAGAATGTGTCTGGAGTGTATGATGATGGTCAGAAAATATATCTATAGGTTTAGTGAGTCTTTATGTGTATGTGAAGAGAATTATGTGGTGTGTGTGTGGACTCAAAAAACACTTAGCAGCCTTTTTTAAAATGTGTGTCTGTGGACCGTGACAGTAACAGCTGGCTCGGAGATGGCTGCCAGCACCACAGCCACGACTGTCCTGCCTCCAGTGAAGAGCGTGGTGGTGTATAGGAATGGAGACCCCTTCTATAGTGGGCGGAGGTTTGTGGTCAACCAGCGACAGGTGGCCACCATGGAGGCCTTTTTGACTGAAGTGACCCAGAGCATCGGTGCTTCACTTGCCATCAGGACCCTTTACACCCCGAGACAGGGCCACAGGGTCGCAGACCTTGAGGACCTTCAGACAGGATCCCAGTATGTTGCTGCTGGCTTTGAAAGGTTCAAGAAACTGGAGTAAGTAGAAAAGCTTTTTATTGTACAGCACAGACCTAATAGGAGAATTAAAAGTGAATTAGCTCAGAATTAATCCTAACTTTCCTCTTGTTGTTCGTCTTCATCACGTTGTTTAGTTACCTGAACACAGGAACGAAAAAGCATCCTGTTGCTCGTGAAGAAAGCCAGGTAGGCTTTTTATATTTTCATGTGAACTGTTTGCTTTTAACTTGCCAACAGCACACCCCATCACTCATTAATCCCGGTCTAACCAGGAGGAATGTGCCACCAGGCCACTTTGTACCCGTATCAAGTTGATCCATTTGTACTCCTGCCAGATCAAATAGGAAGAATGACTGCAGGATTTTCCATTACAGAGACAAGCTCATATTTGCCTTTAATTGTGACGACACATTGTTATGTTTGCACTGGTTACATTAGATGCACTTGTGGGTGTGTGCATAGGTTACTCTTTGCACTTACTGTCCCATTGATGTCACTGGTTGTCATGTAGATGACCAGAAACAATGGGCTAATGATTGTGCTGTCCATAGAGCAGTCACTAAGGCCTTGCTGGGTGCCCTTTTAAGGATATTGTGTGACATTATATTCAATAATTACAGCTGGATATCGTCAGAGAGAAGAAAATTCCTTGGGCGTCATCAGGAAAATTAAATTTAATCTCATTAGTTGTTTGTTTGAGGGGTTTTTTTTGTCCGTGCACTGAAAGGCATGCAGGGCATGGTGATAATGATGGCAGTAATATGCAGGCAGAAGCTCCCTTAACACTGACACAAAATTGATTTCATACACAGAGCCACTCATGCTGACAAGTGCTCGCTTTGTATTCTGACCAGCTGGCAGGGTTGTCCGCTTAGTTTTTTTAAAATGCAGTGTGCTCAGTCTTAAGCCATCAGTGTTACTTCTCTGGAAAAAAAAATAAATAAAAAGGAGTGGAGAGTAATTGTGTGTGCCTTGGGTGTCTGCCATTTGGAAAGCTGTCTTTGGTTTTAGAGTCTCACATGCCTGTGTTGTGGTTGCTGTGGAACAATGCAGGAAGTGTGTCCGTATGTGAGCTGTGTTTGATCCTGCTGGTGAAACAAAAGAGTTCTGCTTCAACACAGTCTTATCAGGGCTATGTGCATGTATGGGCAGGCCTACTGCCCATACTCACCACCACACGCCTCCTTTCTCTGCTCGGAGACACTGTAAATCCATTAAATGTCTGCCACTTTAAAAGGGGAAAAAAGTAATAAGGGAAGGGGAGATTATTGATGTCTGGTTTGTTTTGAGTTGAATGATTAATATAGCCTATCAACGTTATCAGAGAGAGACACAGACATTGGCTCCAGATTTCATTGATATGGGGCGACGTGAGTTACAGCTGATGATGAGAGCTCTTGGATCAGACACAATGTGTGAAATGTGCCACCGGAGAAGTCTCAGGGTGACGTTAGTTTCCATGGCTGCAGCACTTGAGCTGGCATGAGCAGAATAGTTAGTCAGTCATTACAGTTTGGGAATAACTGATTTTGCTGTGATGGACATGCAGTGTAATTGATGTGCAGCGTATGGATGACATAAAACTGATGAGGGGGATTTTCGATATTGCTGAGAAAATTACAACATTATGATGTTTCGCAGTACCATGGATGTGATTTTCTGAATGTCTTCTGCAGGCCAAAATAACCCAGAGGCCAAATGTCTCAGCCAAATGGAGGAAGTTTATCCCCATACCTTGCATTTTACAGTGAGTTGGAGATACTATGTGCAACACACACACACACACACACATAATTATTCTTAGTACATTTTGGTGTATTTTTCAAATGCATTTTTAAAATTCAGCCAAAGATAATATGAGGCTTCAGCAGCCTGAGGATGGCAATGTCATGATGGTCAGCCAGCTGGACGGTCCCTCACTTTGGCTTAGACAGAAGCAGATCAACCGAACAGAGTTCATGAATTTGTCATGGTTCCCAGAAGATGAATCCTAATGACTTTGGTGACGCAAAAGCCCTTCCTGACTTTCCCTCTGTTCAGATTTGTGGTTTTGACTGACTGCCATGGTACACGCATCCATGGTCCCTTAAAGATGAGTTGTAATAACTTTGGTAGCTCTAAACTAATGAAACTCTCATGTCTTTTGTGTTTTTATGCTAATTAGCAACTGTTGCCATGTTGGCAAACTAAGATCTCTTGTCATACAGTTACTACAGCCTCAAAGAGCCTGTAGCATGAAAGGAAATTGCCAATAAAAAGCTTTTGAAACTTTGGAATATCTGTTCAACTGAACTCTAGAATGCATTTTTCCACCAAATAAGGATTGTAGAGTTTGTTCCCCATCTCTTACACTGGAATAACATTAGGACAGGATCTCACCATGGCCAGTATAGGCAGGAGGAACAATTACACCAACCAATAACTGTTTCAGTGTACATGTAAAAGTATAATTTAAGGACAGAACTGATCAAATATTTTAAAAAACGTGAACCTATGCACTCTTTTCAGTGTTTTCCGTAATGGAGATCTCCTGTGTCCACCGTTTCGATTAATCATTCCTCGGAGCATGCGGCAGGACCTGGAGCAGATCCTCAGTCTGGTCACAGAGAAGGTCAGCTTACGGACCGGAGCTGTGCGCAGGTCAGTAACACCGACAGACAGTCAAATATCGCATGCACTCTGTGGAATACAAAATAGATCCGATAAATATAATATAACCCCCCTGTGCTTCACCAGGTTGTGCTCTCTGGAAGGAGTGACTGTGTCCTCGGCTGTGGAGCTGGAGTCGGGCAACTTCTATGTTGCCGTGGGAACCGAGAGGTTCAAGAAACTTCCATATGTGGAGCTGTTGGTTTCAAAAGCTACGGAGAGGTATTGTTATGCAAGGTCCTGTGTGAGTGTGTGGAAAGAATGTGTGTGTGAATTTGTTCTGCTCTCTCAAATAAAATACAAGACATGAGAGAAGATGGAAATTTTTTTCAATTTTCTTAATTTATTTTGTAGATATTATCCAGGAAAGAGAAGACAGTTAAGGAGAAATGAGGTACCTTCAGTTACTTACTTTTTAAGCCTTAAAATACAGTCTTTACGTTGTTTCTCTGCAGCCTACAGTTCATTATAACATGTTTAAGTGACAGCCGTCTTGTGTTTCTCTTAGAACAGGAAAACAGGAAGCGGTCCAGAAGACCAGTACAGTGACTCAGCTCTTCTTGACTCCCCTGAGGTAAAAAAAAAAAAAAAAAAAAGTGGATATGTAACACACTCAGATTTATATACTTATATAATCTTATATCCTGTTCTATTTGTGTGAGTTTCAGTCAGACGGTCGGAGGGTGAAGTCGACAGGAGATGAATCTGCAGCTCCAGCAGCCGCACAGCAGAGGATCAGGAGAGAGGGAGCAGATGACACCTCTGCGTTCTTTGCCAGGCCGGTCAAGATCAGCAACAACAGACGACAGCCAAGGCCACCGCTCGGCAATGGATCCGGTTAGGATTCCCAAATTCATCTCATTTTAAATATAACTTCCTCAGATTCACAATTAGTATGCTTCGTTGTGTGTTAATTATTGTAGCAGCAGTAGCAGCTTTTTGATTTTCTGTTTATCACAGTCCAGCCCAGTGTGTTTAAGAGAGCGGCGAGGAAGCGAAGAGAGGAGGTACGAGGGGCCAAGGAGGTGCATGAGGATGAAAACACAGTTACAGAGATTCCTGTTGACCAGGTTAGAGAGTCATCTCTGTTTCCTTATAACTGCACAGTATAATGCTGTGATTAAATGCTAAAATATCACTGAAGGAGGTAAATTCATAATTTTGAAAATGTTTACAGCAGACGTAAATCTAAATGTGTTTGTCATTTTGCATCTGAAGAGAGTTGCAGAAATAGTGGAGGACGAGGAACTGAACAATCAAAACGATTCTCTGCACAACACACAGCAGGTAGGCATAAATCAAACTCTTCTTTTCTTTCCTATTCATTGACTCTCGTGTAAGGAACAGGGCCATTTTTTTCTACGTAATGGACAGAAATTGAGGGTATAATTTAGAAAATGATCAATTCCAGAAGATGGATCCATGATGGTCTGAATGGGAAATTGATTTATGTATTCATACATTATAGTGCCCATCAGTTGAGAGTTAACATATGAGTGATGAGACATTACCTGGCATATTTCTATCTGAAAATGTAAGAGAAAAAAACATTATACAGCTCATCATTTAGACACAAACCTGTCTAGAAAGTCAGGTCTAATAACAAACATCCCATTAATTTTGCTCATTTGTGTAACTCTGTCACAAACACATATTCTGCATGTGTTTTTCTCAAGAGGCATGCACAAATTACAGAGGGTGAACAGCTCAATGAGGGAGAACACCTACACAAACACAATGGAAAACAGGTACAGTATGAGTGGGTGGAAACATTTACATAATTATAATATCTACTTCCTAATAAAAAGACAAAACACACAATATAAGTGAAAGATAAATTTGACTTACACATTTTTTTGGCCATGATAATAAAGTATATGATGATACTGTGACAGCCCTAGTTCAGAAAATAATATAATATATATTTTGTCCTGTAAAAGGCACCTCCATCTGAACAAAACGCTGTGAATTCTGCTAAGACTGAGGAATATGCTGCTGAAATACCGGTACACACACCTACACAAACACACTGCCAACTGCTTAGAACATTTTCTAACAGCAAACATTCAGTAATACAAAAAAAATTGTATCTCTTATTTCAAAAGGAGCCTGAGTTGCCTTCAAAGTCACGGCCTTCATCATCCACCTCCATCCATGGAAAGAACAAAGAAGAAAAGGTATGTTTACCCACCTCACATCATAAAGCAGTGCAGACTAGAAAACACGCCGCTTGATTGCATTTTCGTTTTTCTTTTACAGGCCGCCTTGTCGATTGCAGTAGAACAGAACCATCATCAGGAGAGCTGGTGAATGATGAGCGCGGATTCATCATGAGGAGGTCACATCATCACGACGATTTCACTCCAACCCCGGGTGCAGCAGATAACTCGGCGATTACCGCTTCTACAGTGACCCGTTCAGCTAAATGAATGTTTGATTAAATTGATAGTACTCTAGCTGTTGTGATGAGCCAAGTAACAACATTCATTCAAGTTGGAAGAGTCAAAAATGTGAACATGGACACACTATCATAAACTCCAGGATAATCCACAGAAACAACTCAGTTAAAACATTATATAGACATTAGAAGCTTCCCAGAATTAGTGTCTGTTTATGATATTGTGCCCAAACTTTTGTTCAGTTCTGATGCAGATATTGTGTAGATGTTCAATGATGCAATTTATTCCGTATGTGACATGTACATAAGAAACTTTGGGACCTTATAAGCCTGAACGTCATTTTGATTTGCATAAATCATTGATGGAGATCGTGATACAAAGAGTTTTGCCAACAGTTTATTAATTAAATATCAGCCACGTCTCAAGCTGAATAGATGCAACAACAGCAAAGTCATCTGTACAGTGTTTTGTGTCAATTCAATACTGTGAGAATAAAAATATATATTACTATGTTCATTTCTATTTCTGAAAGATGTTTCCAGAACATAAAACATATCACTCCTCACTGTTAACAACTAACTCCCTGTAAGTCTTCCTCACAAAGAACTTTAGAAAATAACAGTGGCATATCTACCATAGTAATACATCACATATACAAAGCAGCAGGGGAAGAATAAAGAGAAGAAAATACGAAATAAAAAACATCTTTATGCTTGAGCTAAAAAAAATATTTGTCGTTTTCTGTGTCCTGCTATTCCCAAAACACCCACCACAGCAGACAGAAGGCAAGTGCAGTAAAATGTCCCTGTTAAACCAGGAGGTTAAACCTAATTGGTCCATTTCAAACCCCAGCCCTATTTGCATGTGGTCTCTATAGCATTTATGCAGATGCCAGTCAGATGGCGAGGCAGCAGAGTGCTTAAAAGTAAAAGTTAACAACCACCGACTTCTATGCAAGCGCCATAAATCTAGTCTAGGCCTGAAGTGAACCCTGGATGAACCCACTTCCCCTTCAACTTGGTGTAAGGGTTTCTTGACAGGTCTTTTGAAGCTCACGCTGAGTTCATTTAGGCACAATTCTCCCACCAGAGCAGTTGCTCTAAAGAGTCACTGTCTGAATCTAAATTCCCCCCCCTTCAGTCCTACTCCAACACTGCTTAGGCCTTCTTTCCTTCCCTGCTGAGGAATCACTTGAAGGTGGAGAATAATTTGCTTTAATCCTCTGTTAGTGTACAGTCTGCGTCGTATTCTGTTGCCCAGCGTCTTTGTCATCAATGGAGCTTATAACACACAGGGTGATGCCAGTCATAGTAAGGAACATTCCTGCGACAGCGTCTGCAGAGAATGAAGTGTGTGGGGGAGGAAGGTTATGACAGAAAGTTTACAAAAAAAAGAAATCTTAAAATACATAACACAACAAGAATAGTATTTTCAGGAGTGAGAAGTAACGGCGCAAGAGAGAATTAACAGCTCAATAACGTCTGGGTGCGCCAGTAAAGTAATGACTTGCTTATGCAACATGACTGAATTGGTCCCTTGTAGGATCTTAGCATCCTAGATTTGTCCTTGTGGGTATTAATAGCACATGCAGTGCGGCTGCCCCGCTACCGAACAGGAAGCTGCTGTATGAGTGTCGTGAAAATGAGTCACTTACGTTTGCCTCCAAACTCTTCGCCCAGTAACTTGCCGGTGAGCAGGGTGCAAAGGAAAGTGAGGGAGTTGGCCACGGGAACAGCAAGAGATAACTCTGGATAAGGGGAAGCGGTGAATTATTTTTTTTTTAATTAAAAAAATATATATATGCAAACCTGTGTGTCCTGCTACACACAGATGATGCAAATCTCTGTGCAAAATGGAAATAGACCTGAAGGGTATGTTGTGCTTCTAATGAAGATTAATGATCCGTGCATTTAAAAACCCTGGTCACGCATATTAAAGGCCCGATTTTCAGTTTGTTTACAAAACAAACATTAGTAGAAATATCAGTTGTTTATAATTAAATCTGCACATTCTCATAAGCAGGGTCATTTCTTGGTTTTGCAGTGTGTAGAGCTAAAACAATTATTTTGATGAACAGAAATTTTATTGACAACTTTAGAATTTTTTCAAGCTAAAAATGGTAAAAATATGTGATGCTATGTGAGGATTTGCTGCTTTTCCTTATCTTATATTAAAAACACTCTGAACAGGGAATTGGAACAGGGGATTTTTCTCAGTGTTCTGATGTTTTAAAGATCCATAACCTTCAGATGAATTGCTAATACTCTCTCTTGACATGCAGTAATCACATTAGTAGTGTTTTAACTAGATTGAATTTAGCTGTCAAATCACGTCTTACCAGTCTTACAAAAAAGCACAAGTGCAAATGATCAAATGAGTGATGGCTGAAATCGTGGGATTGGTATTATGCACACTGACTCATGGTCACACAATCGAAAACACTTGAATACAATGGAGCCATTGTTAATGTTTTTAGTAACGCCTGTACTTTCCTGCTATGACTAGTGCAGACTGCAGGGAAGACAATTTGCCTTGTCATAGCAGGAAATGCACAGTTATAATTAATATCACTGATGAGGGCCGAATTACATTTAAGGTCAGTCACTTCCAGGTACTGTTCATACTGGCTCACTGGGACGATTTAATGACACATTTAATATAGAATATTAATATAATAATAAAATTATTAATAGACTCCTGTACATAAAATTCTATATACCTATACACAATTTCACATATTTACATATTCATACATACATACATACATATCTTTATACCAAGTGCACCATACATATTTGTGATTATTATCCTGATTCTGTGTTCAACAAGTATATACTGTACTATTGTGTCTGTAAACCAAAAAAAAACATCACTGTCCTTCCTCATTCTTATACCTCAGGAAAATATTGTTTTTGTATTTTATACCCTTCATGGCTGTGCAAAAACAAAGTGACAAAGTTCAGTAAAGATTCATTAATTCATGTTGTCTCACCTGTGGTGGAAAGTACATAATAGTAGACCAAAGAGCCACTCTGGTTCAGAAGAAATGGGACCAGGTACTGAAGAAGAAGAAGAAGGTGGTGCAATTAAAACCAGTTGTCCTAAGGCAATTTAATAAGATAGATAGATAGATAGATAGATAGATAGATAGATAGATAAATAGATAGATAGATAGATAGATAGATAGATAGATAGATAGATAGATAGATAGATAGTAATTGTACAATATGTTTGTGTTGATTTGTTTGTTTGTACACGTGACATCTATTGCACGTCTGTCCGTCCTGGGAGAGGGATCCCTCCTCTGTGGCTCTTCCTAAGGTTTCTTCCACATTTTTTCCCTGTTAAAATGTTTTTTTGTGGACAAGTTTTGGCTATGCAAATAAAATTTGATTTGATTTGATTTTGATGGTAATAGTACTGATGACATGATGGTAATGTTATTGTTAATAACAGTATATAATAATAAAAACAGGATAACAGCAATAATAATGATAATATATCTATAGAGATAGACACATAGAAATTAGTCATATATTTATCCTGTGCAAGGTGTGCATACATACATAACTGCAATTATATAATATGTACGCACATATAAATATATGTGTGTGTGTATATATACACAAGACACTCCAAGTCAAGTTTTTTAGCTATCAAACTGGCTTGTGCAATAAATAAGTGCAATTTTCTCATGCGAATAGTGTCTATTCTCTCTGTACAGTCTCTCAAAGACTAAATTCTTTATAAGGTTTTAGATTTACATATTACATAATTTACTGTTACTTGGTTTTTATTTTAACTGTTATTTATACATGTGTATATAGTGTTAAAATAGGATATTGTATAGGTGTACATTGTTAAAGTTTTGTTTTCTTACTATCTCACTTACCGTTTGGGAGCTGCTGTAACAAAAACAGTTTCCCTGCAGAGATTAATAAAGTATTTCTGATTCTGATGATATGATATGTATATGTATAACATATGCATCATACAGTATCAACCATGCACGTAGGTGAGCGGCTCTCTGGTTTACCTTGAGGTTCAGGAACAGGAACTTGACCTCAGCCAGCAGCTGTGAGACTCTGCTGGTCTCCGTCACGTGTTCGATCCCCTCCGTGCCTCTCTTCAGGAGCGGGTTGGTGCAGCCCCACAGCACCGACACCAGCAGGAGCCCCAGCAGCTCCACTGCAACACAGACACACACAGACACACACAGACAACATATAGTCACCTCTGTCTGACTTAGACACGCTGCTGTTGTTATTGCACGACTCATGTTTGACAATGACGAAGCTACCGGGTTACAAACCGGGTTATTCGTGCCAAAGAGGAAGCAGATAGTCTGGGTTATATATTCTACATTAAAATACAAAAGCTGTCTTTCTTAAAAAACGAGCAAACATCTTTAATTTGAGAGGATAACTGAGCGTGTTAGCCACTCACCTGCGGTCACCATCGTAGTGTAAACATGTGAAGTCGCATTCAAGACAAGTTCTTCAGCGCAGCTGTTAGTGAACACTATTTAAAAACGAAGAGACGTTAATAAACAGTTTAAAACATTTAAATGTATGATGTAAGAGGACGACGTTTTCACAGGAAGTGCAACCACCGAACAATTTTACGACGTAAGCTAGGATATTTCGCAACATTTATTGTCATCTTGAATGCAGCTTCGGGACGTTTCAACGTTATGGTACCGTAATGTACCAGCTGGGGGCGCAATAACTTTCTTAACAATAACGCAACAACACAAATTTGGATTATACAACACTCTTTTTTTGTGTTTTCTTTAAATCTTCAAGGTTTCACATGAGTTTAAACGTGCCTACTATTGTATATATATAATTTACAGTTAGTTCTATTACTTATTTGTATATTTTTCTTCAATTTTTAATTATTTATATAGTTTACCATTTATAATTAAAATCTATCTATCTATCTATCTACACAGACATGCAAGAAGTAAATAGACACCTTTTAATTTGAATTTGAATGAAGGTGTCTATTTACTTCTTGCATGTCTGTGTATATATATCTATCTTATAAATGGCACTTCACTTGAACAAACCGGTCAGACACAATTAGAAATATTACATTTTATTTTCATCTCATTTCATTTTAAAGAACCACAAACAGTAGAAATACGGGGGAGCAATAAAAATAAAGTGCAAAATCCTTTGGCGTCAAACTAAGAAGGATTCACATCAGTGTGTTAGGATGACACCCAGATGTCTCAGAGATCAAATATCTCTGTGGTCTCCTCATTATACAAGGTTTAAAAGAAAAAGAAAGAAATACACTGACATTTAGTATATTTTTCAAACATAATCTAATCTGAGAGAATCGGTGATCGGACGACAAAGACAGGATAATGCAATGAAAATGGTCTTTTCCTCAAACATAGCTGCTTGTCTTTGTCTTCTCTGAAGTTTATACCAATTCTATGTTTACTGATGAACCTTAGTGATCCTCTTTAATACAGAAATGTACACACTTAAGAGCAACGTTGTCAAGCCATTACAGTCTTTACTACACATTTTCTTCATTTTATTAGTAGTGATGGAACAAGCACAAAAATAAGAAACGTATGGCGTCTATACTCTGAACACTGACTGTAGCCGAAAAAGCAATTCTTCACAGGAAAGTCTCTGTTTCCGTCATGCAACATCCTTTATGCAATCCATTGTGTCTGTTTATGGTGCCATTTTGTTCATGATGTATATTTTTTTGCACAGCAGAAGGACATCTTGTTGTCCATTTAGTCACCAGCAGTGGCTCAGTTGGCGGAGATAGTGACAGTGACTAGACTGACGTCACGGATTGAGTTTCCACAGGATTCAGTCAGCACACAGTATGCGGTCGCGGATGAAGACAACACATCAGTCAATGCCTGTTGTGAGATTAAACCACAGTCTTGTTGCTATGTGTTCTCTAATGATGGAAGGTCATGTATGGTGACTGCAGTGGATCCACTGTTGGTGCTGGACTGCTCTATGTGGTTTTCCTCCACGCTGTTCAGCTCCACCCTGGGCAACCGGAAGCCATTCTCTAAGGCTGGGTTTGAATTGGCCATGCTGCCCGACACAGAGCTGACTCCCATGGGGCTCAGCGGCATGTTGCTCTGAAATGTGGATTGTGACATCTTCTTTCGTGCTTTGGAGCCACTAGTGGGTCCCAGGACTCTGGATACATGTGTCCACCTGGCAACAAGTAAACCACAATGTTAATCTCAATGCTAATCACTTCACTTACATACCATGTTGTAGGTTGTTATTTAGCAAAATGGCATGTGATGTTAAGTAATTGTTTCTCCATAAGGTGTGCTCAACAGTTACATAGAAATATGCCACATATCAGGCTCGGACTGGCAGTCTGTGCTACCGGGCAAATGCCAGATGGGCCGGTCCATCTCGGCCACATTTGGGCCGGTGGTCTCCACTGTTTTTTGTATGTATGTATTTGTTATTTTGTAGCCTCAGCAACAATTGCCCAGCAGCCCAAAATGTACTTGCGGCCCATTTGCATCCATTTGGAATAGGCTTTGGGTTACACTGGCTAATATCGGTTAATATTTGCCTCTTCATGACAGGTTCAGAAGTTACGATTTACACATTTTGTTCTGTGTTATTTATGGGGTATTTGGGGGTTCAGTATGGGTGGGTGGGAGAATGTTTGAGTGCGTGTGTTTTGGGGGTGGGTTCATCGGTCCAATGGTGGGCCGGTCCAGAGGAAAAATGCCAGGGCCGAATTTTAAAGCCAGTCCAACCCTGCCACATATTCTCTCTAGAGGTCAACTAAAGACACCGTAGTCATAACCAAATCACAAAAGAAGAAGTAAATAAACCATAAATAAATAAAATAACTCATACTTGCTAATATACAAAAGTTTGATAGTGGCAGAACAGTGCAAAGTAGCTTGACTCAAATACTGTGATTAGTATTGTGTAAAGGTTATATTGTAGATATTGTGCAATACTGGAAAGTTTTACCTCTAAAGGTCAATCAGTCTAAAAAGGGAACGTCACATTTCAGACGACCAACCCATGGGCACATGCTACCCACATGTGACATGTTGCTGTAAGTATTTAAACATGTTGATATGTGTGATTTTTGTTTTAAATTCATTATGATTAATGTTTTTATTCATATAATTTCACAGATGCAGACTGATTAAAAGACCGAAGATAGCAGCAGGTAAAAATAGCACGGCTGCTTGCTTGTTTCTTTCACGGCTCGTGACATTCACTATTTTTAAATTGTCCTGTCAAACAGGAATGTGGCCCTACCTGTTGTATGTCTTGAGGATGATCAGAAGAATGGTGAGAATGATTATGATACCTATGACGATGACGGCAATCATCGCCCCAGAACCTGGCAGACAGAGGAGAGGAAGAATGAGCGATTAACATGCTTGAAGGTTGTTTTTCTTTTGATCCTCCAAAAATTTGCATGTTACAGTTCACAAATTCACTTCTGTTCAGTGCTGTGCAACTTATTTCACATGTCCGCGCACAAGTGTTTAGTAACTTAGCAACGGCATCACTCACAAACAGAACATGACAAATATTTCCTACGAATGCATGTGTGCCACTCCCGTACAGGCCATCTAGATTAGACTGCGTGACGCAATAGGTTGCACTTTATGAGACATGGCCTATCGTATCATTTTTTTTACATTTTTCATTGTAATCTCTTTCTCAGAAAAAAGATCTAAGATCTGACGATGTCAACAACAAACACCTCATTTACACTTGAATGCAATGCAGATATGATCCCACAGACAAATAGCACACACACACACACACACTTACTCTGGATGAGGATTTGTTCTTTGGATTTTGTGACGGTGGTTGTGTTTGAAGGCGCTGTAGTGTTGGTCAGAGGTGAGACAGTTAAGGCTTGCATCTTCAGCAATAACCTGCATACACACAGACAAACAAACATGCAAACAAACAGAAGAAATTACGATATAATCTGACATTTGAAGATTAAAATATTTGTTTAGCTTTATTTGACAGAGATAGTTTGAAGAGTGACAGGAAATGTGAGGAGAGAGAGATGGAGATTGACATGCTGGAAAGAGCCACAGGTCAGATTCGAACCCTGGGCCACCGTGGCAAGGACCGAGCCTTTGTACACGGGGTGGATGCTCTACCAACTGAGCTAAACAACACCCATTGAATGAATGTTTTATTGAAACCACAGGAATGAGGATCCACGCCAGAACATTATGTATGAAGCCCTAATCACTAACCTCTTTACTAAACACACGACTTATGTGATGGCCAGATTACAGCTTTCATTAAGAGCTTTTCCAAGTACAGCTCATACTGTACACTTTAATAAAGAGTTAAAGCAGAATATGCTTCTCCCCATACGACCTAAAAGTGATTGGAAAGATGTGACTGAACAACTTGTGTTGGCTGGATAGAATAAATTCAGTCAATAATGGGTCATGTTGCAAGTGTCCAAATGGATTTGAACAATTTCGTGGGTTGTTAAAAGTGAGAAATTGTTTTCTGGTGTAGGTTAATAAGTAATATTATTTCTCATTGTCAACAAACCCCATCTTATTGCACTGTACCATAGATCTCCAATGTTGTCATACAGTGAGCTACATGTTTCACATGTTCTTTCATTTTCATGAACCCTAACCCTAACACACTATACCTTGATTGTTCCCTTTTCTGTAGGTCGCTTTGCATAAAAGCGTCTGCTAAATGACTAAATGTAGATATAAATGTAATGAACATCGGCACTGTGGTTTATTTTATTTCGATCGCGCACTATCCTGCTGCTGTAAACATCCAGTGGGGCATAAATTGTGTATTAATCCACTGCAGAAAATAGTCCAAAACAAATGTGCTTGCATTTTCACCTGCTTGAGTAATGTTTTCTAAAAACTGAAAAAAAAAAAAAAAAAATAGATTTGTGACTGACTTAAAAAAATATATATCTTGTATAAAATCTTAATAACAGATGAACTTGCTGTACTACGTGCTGTATCCTGCAGACTTGGCATGGAAATTGGAAAGTTGAAAGGCAGACTAACACAACAGTAGTATTATTTAAATACTTCCTCCTCTACATCTACGTGTATCTTCATTCTCATCTCACTTGTGTCACTTTTATTCATCTTAAATTAATTTCATTAAAATGACATCCTTGTCCTTGATGTGATTTATGTTCTCTAAATCGTGACTCACTGAATCGTGCAACATCAACAAAGCATATTCTCAGGTGTTATGTCGCTCCAGGCAGACTATCAGGGCAGCCTTATTATGTTTTTATCTTGATCTAATCTACTGTGTTACAATTGTTATGTGTCATGGGGAGATCCTGTGTTATTTAGGAGGCTCCCTGATACTGGCCAGGAAACAATCCACACACAGCTGTAGGTCAGGGTTGTCCCTGTTACTGATACTTCCACTGAGTTAGGATAATGCGCTTTTGCATGCTCGGAAATAGAAGCTCATGCAAACTTCTCATGAAATAATTACACCTGCGGTCACTTCCTGTTCCGTAAAACATAATTTTCAGTTAAGTAACACAGTTTCCACTTCTACCACATGAGAGTCCCACAAATGTCACCATCCTCTTTTCGCGTAGTGCAACATAAAAATTAAAGAGTAGATAATGAGTCATTCAAGTGTGACTCAGAGATGAAGCCATTAAATCTAAAAGATTCATTATCATTATCATGCTTAATTATCAGTTAATTATCATTTAATTTGTTGCCCTAGAATACAAAAGGATAGTGCAGTCTATCCATCGTAAAGTGGGTGATTTTCCACTTTTGTTTCTCGTTTAACAGCTTCAGTGACTGATTTTAAAGACATGCGGTGCGTTGACATATCATCATTTTGTTAAACTGTCAGAGAAATGACAGGCTTTTACAACTGTGTCTCATTTTGGAACAAAACTATATGGAAGAAGGAGGCACCGCGTGTAGACATTGTTGCAATAAAGAGTCCAGAGTGGTGTTGCACACTGACTGCTGGGAGTGAAGATGAGCAGCACAATCAGGACAGGTCGTTCAAGTGAACAAAATTTGCATACGCTACGGAAACACCAGCACAAGGAAAAGACACATTACATCCATTCCTCACTTCTCTGGGTTAGACTGACTGCTGTATTGATTGCATTCAAATTCCCAAGACTGTGTGCAAAACTTTTACACCTGTTGCATTGGCTGCCTGTGAAGATACTGCTGAACATCACTGAGTTCATAAACCACCATTAAATTAAATTAATGAGAGGTTGTTGACGGACATCAAACAGAGTATTTGGTAGTATTCATAAAAATGATGGAGAAATGATACAATAAGCTGCTCAGAAGGAAGAATAAAATACTACAAGCTTCTGTTCTGTGGGTCATTTCTATTACATTCCAGGTACTGTATGTAGCTTGTGATGTTCTTATAACCTGTTATTATTAATAAAAGGCGGTAGTCTTCTGAAGAACACCTGGCTGCTGAAGGATACGCTCACGCACTTTATCTTCTCTCTTTCACACACACTTACAGTGGCCTAATTATTTCCTGCCACAGACACCGCCTCTGTTCAAGGAATAGTTAGACATTTTGGAAAATACACTTACTCGCTTTCGCCCAAAGATTTAGGGTAGTTCATGTTACTCTCATGTCATTACAATAAAAACAAAGCAACAGCTAGGAAATCCTAAAGTTCTTAAGATAATTAACACATCAGGTCATTTTTTCAAACATAAAATCAAAGCATAAATGTTGAAGTTTTGATTTTTGTCCCAATTAAGCAAACAAGATATAATATGCACACATATATATATATACACACATTGTCATACAATGTTGGAAAGTTCTCCTAAAAGCATGCTTTCCTCCAGTAATGGCTTGTTTTATAATCTTATAGTAAGTAAATGTTGGTTTAACATTACACTGAAAATGCAAATTCTAAATAATTTCAGTTCCCAGAGGTTATGAGATTAGTTTTCTGTATGATATCTGGATACTGTGTTTTAGCATATAATGTATGGACAAATCCAGTGTCTTGTGTACACAGTCTTAAACCATTAATGGAGCGTAAATGTTTACATTTCAATCTAAGCTGTCCATATCCTGGAGGCACTGTGAAAGGACTATTTATAGCCCCATACATATAACACCACGTACACGAGACAAAGAGCACCTGCCAGCAACAAGAGTCAAGATTTGAAATTTGAGATCTGTTTTGAAAATATCCCACAAACTCTTTCTCACTCAGATGTGAGATGTGAGTTTTAATCACAACTTTGACTTGTAACCAGATCTCGTGTACACTGTACATGTTATCCAGCTTCCTGCTCAACAGCAAATATTACACAATCAGCTCTCTCAGTGTTGACATCTATTTAGCATAGAGATTAGTAATGGCATATATCATGACTGCTGTTTGCAGAAGTGACAGCTTCTGATAAGTGGCTCATATGCTGTATAAGGTTGGGAACACCGTTGTTTTGGTAACGTGGTGGTGGATACAGTATGCAGCTCATGTTGGCAAGGTTGTGTAACATTAAAATCAATTTTATCTATATATAGCCTGAAATCTAAAATCATTAATTTGTCTTTACCTGAGTTTATTAGCATTTAAAGATTAAATACACAAACACAGCAGTACAGAGATGGTTCAAACTCTAACCCTAGCATAAAAACTACATCTTGTAGTCATGTTTTCCCTCAAATATTTATACAAAGGAGGCTCGGCTCGGGTTTATTTGCAGAATATCATCATAGGAAAATTAAAGGAACATTACAGGCAGCTGTGTGTCTCTATGATCAACTCGCTACCAAGCGGCAACCTCTATTACTGTGAACGCGGAAGTGACAAAAAATGCAGTTCCTCCAGTCTCCACTTGAGGCTGGCTACAGAATGAGCCACTCTTCATAAGCCCCCCATATTAAAATGTCCAACTTCACAGCAGAAATAAACATGTTTACAGCCTGGTACAAAAAAACGAGTCTGATTTTTTATTATTTTTTTGTATAACTCACATGTTCAAATTATATTAAGATTTAAGTTATGCATAATTAAGAGCATGACCACTTTGATTGACAGGTGGCTTGTTTAAGCAACCAGGTGTCATTCAGTGCGACAGACGAGACAGATGACAGATGAGACAGACGAGACGGTTGCTACTAGTCATTTTGATCATGATGGTGACAGTACTCTATAGAGTATACATAGTAGGCTACTGTATATTATAGAATTGAGTACTTATAGTATATAGTTTAGAGAACTTTGATCCAAGATGATACTGACAGTTACAAATCTCCTACTTCAGCACAGTAGCGTGGATTTATCAATACACGGCACAGTTAGGCTGCTGACATTTCAGAGCCATGGTCGGGGTCATAGATTCAGTCAGTCAGTCAGATAAAAAATCAGTGAGTCAGGCAGACCCTTGCACTTTCTCTACTATAAGGTGAAGGAGAGGAGGCTGGCAGGTTAATGAGGGGGAGGCATTGTTGTCATTTTGCTAACAAGGGTGATGGCATCCCACCTCAGCTGCCCGAAATCACATACTGATGACAAACCAAAGCTATCCTATAAAAAGACAACGCTGTGCGCTGCAATACACATCACCCAAGGCCAGCTGGAAACTAGCTTTAAAAGGGCAGTTTCAATCAAGATAATTTGATCTTGACTTTGAGCAGCTCATCTCATGTTTTGTGTGCTGTGTTGTAGCCATAGCAGTAGTGTTTCCTCTACAGAGGGCATCAATGCTACCTCCAAAACAAAAAAAGAATTGTCTTGACCAGTGCAACAAGATGCTGCTGCGGATTACAGTACCAGTATCATATGTACCAGTCAAGAAGAGATGAGAAGTACACAAAAGATATATAAATAGATCGCTGTAGAAGCATCATAACTCGGACATGTTAAACCACTCATAATGGTATGTACAAAAATGTATTTGCAGCGCTGGAGCATGCCAGTGTTTCATCCGTGGAGTGTAGGTGTGTCAACTCCCACAGAATGGGGTGTGTCAGCAGAAATAGGTAATACATCAGACTGATTACAGGTTAGGCTGAGGTGTAGGTGGAGGTCACGTAACGTGCCTTCTAATTTACGTAAAGAGGAAACACCTATGATTAACACGCCTCATATTCCAATACGTGAGTGACTAACCCTGCAGTGCTCACCGTCCGACAGTCAGCTCAAGACTGGATTACAAACAACTTGTGCTTGGCGCTGCCTAAATAATATACTGTAAGTGCCCTGAGCAGCACACATTCCCAAAAGTGTTACACATGAACATAAGTTAATGAATACATGCTTGAAGATGTTCCTTCTATGCACGTCAAATTGGCTCCCTTCACTGGCTGAGAACATTTCTTGCACAAAATGTTTCTGTGGCTGTGAAATGAAGCTTAAGCAGCCACTTGAGGCTGGCTACAGAATGAGTCAGTCTCCATAAGCTCCTATGTTAAAATGTCCAACTTCACAGCAGAAATAAACATGTTTACAGCCTGGTACAAAAAATAGTTTCCATCTCTATAGCTAATTTCACCGTTCATGACAACTGTACTGAGGGTGAATTTTTATAGGACTCACCTGTTCAAATTATATTAAGGTTATATTAAAGTTATGCATAATTAAGAGGGCTTTGATTGACTGGTGGGTGCTGTTACAGGTAGCACCCAGGATTCATTCAGCCCAGCCTCAGCTCCATCCAAGTTTCATGTCTTTGCTCATGTATGGACCAGCCAGAAGTTGCCAAGATGGTGATGCGCCACCACATTCTGAGTTTCACAGAAGCTCTTTAGAAACCGGCAGATACTACATCCATGTTTTATATAGTCTATGATTCAACCCCCTCCTATATTTTAGTCATC
>NC_040034.1:8838924-8905589 GCF_000972845.2 Larimichthys crocea | reverse complement strand
CATTTTAACATAGGGTCTTATGGAGACTGACTCGTTCTGTAGCCCGCCCCAAGTGGCTGCTGGAGGAACTGCAGTTTTATATATTTTTTTTTTAGCTTCATTTCACGCCACAGAAACATTTTGTGCAAGAAATGTTCTAACCAGTGAAGGGAGCCAATTTGACGTGCCTAGAGGAACATCTTCAAGCATGTATTCATTAACTTATGTTCATGTGTAACACTTTTGGGAATGTGTGATGCTCAGGGCATTACGTATATTATTTAGGCAGCGCAAGCACAGTTGTTTGTAATCCAGTCTTGAGCTGACTGTGGACGGTGAGCACTGCAGGGTTAGTCACTCACGTATTGGAATATGAGGCGTGTTTATCATAGGTGTTTCCTCTTTACGTAAATTAGAAGGCACGTTACGTGACCTCACCTACACCTCAGCCTAACCTGTAATCAGTCTGATGTATTACCTTTTCTGCTGACACACCCATTCTGTGGGAGTTGACACACCTAACTCCCCGGATGAAACACTGGCATGCTCCAGTGCTGCAATACCTTTTGTACATACCATTATGAGTGGTTTAAACATGTCCGAGTTATGATGCTTCTACAGCGATCTATTTATATATCTTTTGTGTACTTCTTCATCTCTTCTTGACTGGTACATATGATACTGTACTGTAATCCGCAGCAGCCTCTTGTGTGCACTGGTCAAGACAATTCTTTTTTTGTTTTGGAGGTGCATTGATGCCCTTCTGTAGAGGAAACACTCTGCTATGGCTACAACACAGCACACAAAACATGAGTGAGCTGCTCAAAGTCAAGATCAATTATCTTGATTGAAACTGCCCTTTTAAAGCTAGTTCCAGCTGGCCTTGGGTGATGTGTATGCAGCGCACAGCGTTGTCTTTTTATAGGATAGCTTTGGTTTGTCATCAGTATGTTGATTTCGGGCAGCTGAGGTGGGATGCCATCACCCTTGTTAGCAAATGACAACAATGCCTCCCCCTCATTAACCTGCCAGCCTCCTCTCCTCACCTTATAGTGAGAAAGTGCAAGGGTCTGCCTGACTCACTGATTTTTTATCTGACTGACTGACTGAATCTATGACCCCGACCATGGCTCTGAAATGTCAGCAGCCTAACTGTGCCGTGTATTGATAATCCACGCTACTGTGCTGAAGTAGGAGATTGTAACTGTCAGTATCACTTGGATCAAAGTTCTCTAAACTATATACTATAATACTCCAATTCTATAATGTACAGTAGCCTACTATGTTACTCTATAGAGTACTGTCACCATCATGATCAAAATGACTAGTAGCAACCGTCTCGTCTGTCTCATCTGTCATCTGTCTCGTCTGTCGCACTGAATGACACCTGGTTGCTTAAACAAGCCACCTGTCAATCAAAGTGGTCATGCTCTTAATTATGCATAACTAAATCTTAATATAATTTGAACATGTGAGTTTACAAAAATAAAAAATCAGACTCGTTTTTTTGTTACCCAGGCTGTAAACATGTTTATTTCTGCTGTGAAGTTGGACCTTTTAATATGGGGGGCTTATGAAGAGTGGCTATTCTGTATCCAGCCTCAATGGAGACTGGAGGACTGCATTTTGTCACTTCACGTTCACAGTAATAGAGTTTGCCGCTTGGTAGCGAGTTGATCATAGAGACACACAGCTGCTGTAATGTTCCTTTAATCTTCCTATGATGATATTCTGCCAAAGCCGAGCCTCCTTTGAATAAATATTTGAGGGAAAACATGACTACAGATGTAGTTTTTATGCTAGGGGTAAGAGTTTGAACCATCTCTGCTTGTGTTTGTGTATTAATCTTTAAATGCTAATAAACTCAGGTAAAGACAAATTAATGATTTTAGATTTCAGGCTATATATAGATAAATGATTTGACTGTTACACAACCTTGCCAACATGAGGTGCATACTGTATCCACCACGTTACCAAAACAACGGTGTTCCCAACTCTTACAGCATATGAGCCACTTATCAGAAGCTGTCACTTCTGCAAACAGCAGTCATGATATATGCCATTTAATCTCTATGCTAAATAGATGTCAAACTGAGAGAGCTGATTGTGTAATATTTGCTGTTGAGCAGGAAGCTGGATAACATGTACAGTGTACACGAGATCTGGTTACAAGTCAAAGTTGTGATTAAAACTTTGATTTTTAATCACATCTGAGTGAGAAAGAGTTTGTGGGGATATTTTCAAACAGATCTCAAATTTCAAATCTTGACTCTTGTTGCTGGCAGGTGCTCTTTGTCTCGTGTACGTGGTGTTTATGTATGGGGCTATAAAATAGTCCTTTCACAGTGCCTCCAGGATATGGACAGCTTAGATTGAAATGTAAACATTTACGCTCCATTAATGGTTTAAGACTGTGTACACAAGGACACTGGATTTGTCCATACATTATATGCATAAACACAGTATCCAGATATCATACAGAAAACTAATCTCATAACCTCTGGGAACTGAAATTATTTAGAATTTGCATTTTCAGTTAATGTTAAACCAACATTTACTTACTATAAGATTATTAAAACAACATTACTGGAGGAAAGCATGCTTTTAGGAGAACTTTCCAACATTGTATGACATGTGTGTATATATATATATAGTGTGCATATTATATCTTGTTTGCTTAATTGGGACAAAAAATCAAAACTTCAACATTTATGCTTTGATTTTATGTTTGAAAAAAGACCTGATGTGTTAATTATCTTAAGACTTTAGGATTTCCTAGCTGTTGCTTTGTTTTTATTGTAATGACATGAGAGTAACTGAACTACCCTAAATCTTGGGCGAAAGCGAGTAAGTGTATTTCCAAAATGTCTACTATTCTTGAACAGAGGCTGTGTCTGTGGCAGGAAATAATTAGCCACTGTAAGTGTGTGAAAGAGAGAAGATAAAGTGCGTGAGCGTATCCTTCAGCAGCCAGGTGTTCTTCAGAAGACTACCGCCTTTTATTAATAATAACAGGTTATAAGAACATCACAAGCTACATACAATACCTGGAATGTAATAGAAATGACCCACAGAACAGAGCTTGTGTATTTTATTCTTCCTTCTGAGCAGCTTATTGTATCATTTTCCATCATTTTATGTCCAACTTCACAGCAGAAATAAACATGTTTACAGCCTGGTACAAAAAATAGTTTCGGTCTCTATAGCTCATTTCACCGTTCATGACAACTGTGCTGACCTGTTCAAATTATATTAAGGTTATATTAAAGTTATGCATAATTAAGAGGGCTTTGATTGACTGGTGGGTGCTGTTACAGGTAGCACCCAGGATTCATTCAGCCCAGCCTCAGCTCCATCCAAGTTTCATGTCTTTGCTCATGTATGGACCAGCCAGAAGTTGGCAAGATGGTGACGCGCCACCACATTCTGAGTTTCACAGAAGCTCTTTAGAAACCGGCAGATACTACATCCATGTTTTATATAGTCTATAATTCAACCCCTTCCTATATTTTAGTCATCCATCTACATCTATATAACTGTCATGTAACTATTGACATTAGATGACTAGAAAGAGTTGCTGCTGGTTGCTAACCCTAACCCTAAAATTAAAAAATAAAATGCTGTTTAATGAGGGTTACTCCTGTATGCAACTGCTCATACCCCAGCTCACGATAACAGAAGGAACATCCAAATGTGAGTGTGAGTAAAGACAGACAGCGGTTTTGGTCACAATGATGGGAAAGCAGGTTGCAATGTGAAAAAAAAAAAGACACAAAAATACAGATTTGGACCCAGGCTCTTTTTCCTGTGATGCCACAGAAATCATCACTGGGCTCGTTGTTGTACAACTACAGTCAAAGATATTATCACTATAACGATATGAAAGATATCTTTTGTGATTTTAGGCTAAGGAATTTGTGACTACATCTGATCAGCTCACTTTGTTCTGACGTCAACATCTACTTCCTCATCAGTCAGTCTCCTTCTCCTTGCTGTAATAATAGTCTGTTTGTTGTTCCACAAATTGCAGCTATTCATTCACACTGCAAACTCAATATCCTTTCTTCCACCCTCAGTAAACAAATCATTTATTGGCCTCTTCAGAGAGTGGACTCTCAATGCAGAACTGGAACAATTTAGTTCTTTTTTAGTTCCTCTTTTTTTTTTATTTGAGGAAAAAAAAAAAAACGAAGCTGTCCACTGGCTTAACTGTTTCCCCTCTACACACGTTCGTCCAGTCACTGAGTATAACACAGGCTCCTGCACGTACATTCATAAACGCAGTATGACCTTCATCAAATGATGGTCAGAGTCAATATTTGAGCAGCGAATTTAAAACAGGTTAATAAGACACAGATGGAGCTATTAGTTCAGCCCTGAAAGAGCAAGCATACAGTCACAGCAGGGGGGTCATCTGTGCCACGTCAGATGTAAATTTCCTGTAGTATTTATTTACCAGATGTCACACTAAAGATGGATTTAACTCCATGAGTTCTATCAGTCACCACAGGACTTACGGCAGCACAGGTCTTTGGCACAGTGGCTTGTTTTCGATGTAAATGATGATTTATAAAATCAGCTAACTAAAAAAGATGTGTGCGGTAAAGAGGTAATAAATCATGACTGTGTTTCAGTGAGTTTTGACCTCTAAAAAACCTCTGAAGACTTTGGACTTTATAAATAAACTCGATGTGTAGCTGTGAAAATACAGACTACATTAGGAAATATCTAAAAGGTGTACATTGTTATCTGTATACCAAACTGAATGGTCAGAAAATAAATGATATTGAAGACCAAATATTTATTTTCATCACAGAATCGCATAATAGGATTAAGAGTGAAAATGAAAATGACTTTGAGGTCATTGAAGGTACAGAAGGTTTGCAAAACAGCTTTGTAGCTTACGGTGTATTGTTCGTGCGGTTACAAAAAGCATGAGAAATAGATATTTATAGAAAGGCAGCTAAATAAAAACGCTGTGGTATGGAGTGAACAAACAAGCCATTGTTCTTGATTGATCCACTCATTATCTAAACTGGATGAAACAAACCCATGGGTGTCTGTTTAGGCACAAATGACTGAAGTAAAGTGGAAGGTTTTTTAAATCCGTTTGTCAGACATGAAGAATGATAATTCGCATCAACGTCCAGTCCAGCTGGGATGGCTAGATATGGATGAGAGGTGACAACAAAGGCAAACATTGTTCAGCCAAATTGGAATCTCACAGTTCGTCCAAGTAGACATGTTAAAACATCACAAACGGTGACATACTGCGACAGGTGTTCTCAGTTTATGTACTTTAAGGATGATTCTACTTTACACTAAATCTGTCCGTCAAGGGGGCTTGTGTTTGTTAACTAATATTATTACCACTGTGTCATTGAGGGATTATATACGTACATCAAATATGTAGCAAATATATATGAATCTCCTTTAATATAGATATTTCCATGACAGAAAGCTGCTTGAATAGTCTTATTAAGTTTTATTCTCCAGTCAGAATGTTCTGATTTGCCATAAGTGTTATAATCCAATAATAGAACTAATACTCAAAATGCTACATTTAATCACTAATACTAACAACATGAAGCCATCTGGGTTTTCCTTTGAGTTTCCTTTCTTATTGTATTACATATAAAGCCCCCATTTTCTCATTTTTCTTCTTTTCATTGAGAGAATGGCATCTTGACCAAACTTAAATAATGAGGTGCCGATTGAACTTTGCTCGCTGGTATGCACGGTGCGCTTTCCAAGGCTGGATAATGAAGCATATTTTTTCAAACAATACTTGTATCATAGTTAAACATGATAACAAAAGAAAGCGCATACAAAAGCAGTGAGCTTATCGTCCACAGAGCCAGCCAGGAGCTCGTTTTCTTTCTCTTTTTTTTTTTGCGTGTGAAAATCATCAGCTCATTTTCATGATCCAGTTACAGCCTCATTATAACTGCATTTATAGTTCTGTGATTAAAATGAGTGGATATTATATCGTGGAACACAGATGAAAGGGATAACGCTCTTTTTACTTTTATATTCTGTAGTTTTTTTAGTCTTTTTAGTGGATAAATCGTACATGCTGCATAAACTGGCCACTGTTCCAGCCTAATTCTAAGTCCAGCTGGTTAGGTGCAGCAAGGTAATTAACTTTACTGTAATTACTGTGACCTGGTTGAAAAGAGAAGAGTTAACCTTTCTTTTCTTAGAAGTACACAGACAACTTCCCTGGCCAAATACCTTCAAATGAGTTTATCTATAAAACTAACAAAGCTACAGATCCAACAGGCTCAATACACCCACACAAAAGGGATCACTAAGGCTTCAGGCTTGTGTTGTCCACACTACTTTTTTCCTCAACACTCACTCCCGGGGCTGAGCAGGTGTTTTTAAAACCAATGATAAAATCAATCAATCAATCATCACCATGTCATTATGCTACCATTATATGAAAATAACATATGTGAGCTCCCAATTAGTGCAGAAAGGATATCCACTCTTATCGTATCTCTTAGTTTCCTACAATGTGGTGAGAGCTGATGAGATGATATGCAGTAATGTTCCATCAAACAGTCACTTATCAATGAGAGATAGCGCAGCTGGAAACTGTGAGAATATCTGTGTCGTTCCGCTGGTTCAACAGTAACAGTAGATTTCTAAATGTGAGAGCTCTTTGGAATGTGAGCTATTCCCTTTCACCTGTGACTCACCTGTTGTCCCGCCATATTGTCTGGGAGAACCCCCGTTTACACACACACACACACGCACACACACACACACACAGAAAGGACTGACGTAACCATCTCATTTAAAAAATCACTCTCAACCACAAGAGACGAAGTTTAGATCAGAACAAAATCAGCCAATAAAAAAAGAGTTTAGAGCACTTACCTAACCTTTTTGATTTCAGCCCAAGCCTTTTCCAGATGGGAGCCCGAGCAGCTCAGAGCCCCCTCCCTCAGCTGACCGAGGGGGGCATAGTCCACTGGTGGACTCACAGCAGGTCTGGGGAGTCTGAGTTACTCCAACAGAGGTAATATAAGTCCCAGATGCCGCTAAAGTGACAGTCCCACAGGTAAAAAAAACAAGCGAGACAGACACAAAGAAAGGACAAAAGAGTTTTAAAAACAAGCCCAGGTGACTCTGTGTGTGTGTGTGTGTGGGTTCTGTGTGAATCAGAGTGTTTATGTGAAGAGGAGGAGGAGAGAAGTGAAGGGGAGGAGGAGGAGGCTCCACGCTTGCTCACTTGTTGCTCATGAGCTGAGCCTGGCTGAAAGTAATAATCTCAGGCAGCTGGTTTTTCAGGTCCTTCCGCCAGGCCCTTAGGCGTGCCGTGGACGATGATCAAAAAGCGAGGCTCCTCTTCAGACTTGTCTGCTCGGCTCGTCTCTCACCATGACTACTGCCTCTCAAAATCAGACCGGCTTCATCCCACAAGGGCATGAACTCCAGAGGGTGGGACTCACTGTGCCTTCAGATGAAAATAAGTTAAAATCTCATATGCCCACATCCAGGGTGGATGTTATACTCTTGGGTGTGTGCACACTTATGAATTAGTATACTGAATACATACGCCTGCACCGGGTCTCCTCATGTCATGGTCAACGAACAATAAAATCTAATCATTGCCTCTCATAATGAGAATGCATGTGTGTGCATGTTCCGTGTGAGCGTGTAGACAAAGTATGCGGTTTCAAACTTATCACAAAACCCCGTTCATCTTTGCACGAACGTGTTTTATGTATGTAGTTAAAAATTAACTATGTGAATTATAATACTTGTCCAAAGGGTACTGGGCGTGTTTGGAGAACAGATAAAGCATGCAAAAGCCTTTTCTTTTCTTTTCTTTTCTTTTCTTTTCTTTTCTTTTCTTCAAAAACTTGGCAACATTTGTGTTCACTGAAGAGGAAATATTGTTTTACCGGCAATAATTAGCTCATCTTCCCAACTGTAGCACACAAGCTCCCGTAACATGCCGCGGTCATGGTAGTCTTTCCCCAAACAGTGCCAACAAGTCGCCAGGATCTCGCCTCATGTTACCTCCGGGGGATAAGTGGAGGCCACGACTATAAAGCGAGTCAGTGTTGTGCTTTTGTGAGAAAGTGTAACCAAACTTCATTTTGGCAGACACACATTGTTCTGCTTCACCCATTAACCTGCATACATGCACAGTGCTGGTGTCCCCATGCCCCCCCTTGTTCATTTGTGGTGGAAGACCATTACACAAGCCTAAAAGCTGCAGGGTCAAGTTTCATAGAGAAGAATACATCTTTCAAAATGGCAACCCGGCATTGTGTTGCTTTCAGTCCAGGATAAATGGTGTAAACACCCCGTGTGCAAAATGTGTTTGAGTTCACTGAAAGTGAAAGGACAGGTGGCTCAGCAGTTTGTTAATTAAATATTTAGTTTGTAATTTGATGTCGGATTTTTGTCATGTTTGTTCAGAGTTGGCTTTTTTTGGTATTTTCTTTGTCTTTGTCTAATTTTCTAAATGTGTCTGTTCCATTCCATCCATCCTAACAATGCTTGGAATGACATCGCTGACATGTTGGTGCTAAGCAGGTCAAAAACGTAATAAACAAAGTGTTGAGCAAATAGAAATAGAAGAGAAACAAAACAAAGCTTAAAGATCACCAATGATGCTGCAGAATCATCCTCTGGGGACCATGAATGTCTATAACTCATTGAATTTCATGGTAATCCATCTAACCGTTGAGATATTTCAGTCTGGACCAAAGTCGTGGAGTCATTTCTTAGCAACCACAAACATTAAATTGCCATTGTGATTTTCTGATAATTTCTTTTAATTACAAGCAGTTTTATTATCAAGGCCGATAAGAAAAGTTATTGTACTTGTACTTTTCCTGACAATATGAACACTTACAGGGTCAGCCAACCTTTACTCACTCTTCCTGAGGGAGATAAAAGTGTTTACACTCACTGGACTTATCACTTTATTACATTAGGGGACTTTGATGCAAAAGCTGTGGTAAATATTTGAATTCTGTCAGAATAAACCCATTATACAGTATCTGTTGGTTTAAGGAGCCGCTTTACTAAAAACCCTTTGTATATATATATATATTCATGTCAGATCATGACTAATGTATCACTTAAGATTCCTCCGTGAGCAAGTGAGATGTTCGCCTCGTTCTGGAGAGTACCTCTAAAGGAATCTGGAGGTACCGGCTGCATCAACACCCACGAGGGCAACGTTAACCTGATCTGTTCCTCTTAGGTGCACATGCATCTTCACATTCAACAGTAAGGGTCATTGTGAAGAGAAATTCCTCACTCCCGGCACCGTGAAGAGAGGGCTTTTTGTGTCATGCAGAGGAAGACACAGGGCAGTGTAGAGTACGCCTCATTTCACAGCTGTCCGCTCTAAATGTAATTCGCGGACAGGCGTCCATTGTTTTTACCTTTTTAGTTTTAGTACGTCAGCAGTGACACAGGTAACCTTTAGGACCTTGGATCCTCTGCATACCTGATAATGTTAAATATTTAGTGTTTCGCACAGGTTAGGAAGACAACAATACGTTTTTTTTCATGGTAATAGAGATCTTTTTGGCTTGTGTGAGCGAACCTGTTGCAAAACATCTTTTTTTTGTCAAGTCAGTGTGGACAGTGTGCCACTGTTATGTTGTTTTGAAATGAATGAGAGAAATCTATTGTTACTGCATTCATGAGCGTGTCTTTTCTTCATAGCTGAAATGAGGAAACTGTAGGTCATGCATGTTTTTCCACACAGTTTGCTGTTATATATTCCATGTCCATGCTCAGTGAAAGAATCAATAACTCAAAATAGCTCTTTAGCATCTTTACCATTGAAACAATGCTCTGACCGGACAGACTGTTGTCCCTGGGGGAGATATGAGGTGCAAAGTGCAAGTGAGTTCCAGCATTATAAAGCAGGTAAATGTGCTGATAAAGACTTTCTGTGTATTTTATAACCTGTGAGTAGAAGAGTGGCTGATGGAGATATTAGAACCACATTGTAAATGCATGTGTATAATAAAAGAGAATTTATGTCATTTGATATTTACATCTGCACACCTGAGGCTGCATACAGCCATAAGTCCCCATATTAAAATGTCCAAATCACAGCAGAAATAAACATGTTTACAGCCCGGTACAAAAAACAGTTTTGGTCTCTTTGTGTAATCATTATGTAACTCACCTGTTCAAATTATATCCAGGCTTAAAAGTTATGCAGAATTAACAACGTGGCCGCTTTGATTGAGTCCTGAGGTGTCATTCAGCCCTCCTCAGGTCCGACGATTATCCAACCGTTTTTTTTTATATCAACTCTTTGGCTCTTCAGAAACCTATGGGTGACATCATGCATACTCTGTCAGTGGTTACCAGGCTGATGTTAGGCATAGTTTAACGAGTTAGGATAATAGCATTTGATAAATACCGGCAAATCAAACACATTTTGGCTAAACACCATGAGTTTAACAAACTTACTTGATGACTGTAAAAACTCTTCTGCTCATCCAGTTAACAAATATTTTGTCAGTTGCTCAAACAAAAAATTATTTTTATCCCATTTTCCAAAGTTTGCGTCATTATTTCCTAGTTTGAACAAGAAGTGTGTAAATATGAAATAGTGGTCTTTAGCTAAGTATTTGTCATGCAATCTGAATATAATGTGTGATAAATGAACTACATGTGTAGCCTACATTAGAAATTTAGCCTGAGACTCCTTTTCTGCACCTATATTTGCATCTAAAGTGTGTAGCCCCTTATATAAAGAACCCCCTAAAATGAACAACACTAAACATGGCTTTTAAGAATAAGTCTTTATGTATTTCTCTATGTGAAACAAATGGCTATTATACTACACAAATAGAAGCGGATACTGTAAGAGACAGAGACCATCTCTGAGAAATAAGTACAGAACATGAAAATACACATACCGGTATTATAGAACTGTAAATTATTGCTTGTTTTGCTACTTTGTTTTCTGGATTCCTACAATACAAGACACAATATTCATATTTCAACAGAAACAGTACAACAGTGACAAACGGTATTATTGACCTTTTTAGTAGACGTTCCCCAGAAATAAAAGAAACATTCAAACAAGAGTCCATGTTGAACACAACACAATGACAGTTGGTTTTTGATCGAGCATCTTCAGGACTTATTGTTACACATTTTTGTATTTTTGTAATTTTTTTTTTTTCCCATTACAACATTGCCAAGAGAAGCCGTAACAAACTGCACACTGGGACTGGTCTCAGCAACAACAACAACGAAAGAAAAAAAAAAAGAAGAAGAAAAAACAACACTTGGCATATGTACATAAATATACATTTTCATTTCAACTGTGACCAAAATGTACCCGGTTTTAAACACCATGACCACAGAGAGTAAAAAAATCTTCACGAGTGTCTTCCTCCTGCCGCTCGCCTCGCTTCCTCTTTACCATAATCCACATCAGTGGTTCCACCAATCGGCTGTCTGCTTAGATAACTGTGACAGTTTTACTGTAGTGGCAATAAAACTTCACTCTGTCAACATGCTGCATTTCAAAGAACTGTTCCACTTTCTCAGAAGATAAGATGGATGTTTCATGTGGACAAACATGGAAACAAAGATTGATTTCTTTTCTCTTTTTTTTGTGCGTGTGTGTGTGTGTCATCCTGCCTCATTTAAAACCTATAACTGTACTGCACTGTCTACATCTTTACAGTAGTACACTCCCGTAGATCCAAAAGGCCTGAAATTCATTCAAGTTTCACACTAGCAAAAAGTAGGTGGAGTGTTTCACTCACTGCAATATGCTGGTGAAAAGGCTAACCAGGTGTTCAGCTTGAGATAAAAAAAAGAAGAAGAAGAAGAAGAAGAAATGAAATGTGCTTCCTACTTTGTCTCAAGAAAGACATGTTTTAGGTGAAGGAAACAAAACACTGACAATAAAGTGCTCACATGCAGACAGACTTGTCTTTTGCTTATTAATATTGTTATATAGCAAAAAAGTCTTTTTTTAGATTTCATGCTGCCTAATGACAAGTAAGGTTTAGACTCACCGCTGACACCCAAAAGCCCTGTTAGGAACATTTGTTCATGTTGCTTCTAAAGCACTGAAATATTTCATTACATAAGTAGGTGAAAAATACTGTATGAAGGGGAGCGTGGGAGGATTAACCAAAGAAAAGAAGAGAGTTTATCATTTGACTAAAGTTTACACTTCAAAATGTGCTAATGTGAAATAAAAAAAAAATGCAATTAAAAGTTAAAATGTGAAAATATGATTTCTTTCTGCTCATTTTAACAATATACACCAGCGTCTCTGAGTAAGAAAAATCGATTGATGTTGTCATGACAATATGAGGTGAGTGAATGCTTTGGTTGATATCTCATGAGGCTACCTAATTTTCCCTTTTCTCAGCAAAATGCTTTCAGGTAATCTAGAAAATCTAAAAGGACTATTTCCACAAATCTACCGCTGGGCTATTTACAGCGAGAAGCAGCGCAAGTATTCTGGTGCGCAGCGGGAGACGGTCGAGAGCCCCGCAATTGCTTGGAGATATCAAGAGATACTCAAGTGCAAAACAAGCAGTAGTAGGTTTCAGGAGAAAACCTGACACATAGAAAGTGTGTTTGATCAACAACAACATTAAAGATGTGAATTACAACAAACTGAATCAGAAAAATGAAATCAACATCCAAAAAACCCCTTGAAGAAAATGAAGGGGGGTGAACTGTCTCTGATCCGTCAAATCCCAACAATAGCGACAAATGCAAATTTGCCATCAAGTTAAAAGACCGAACTGTCAATCCTACAGTTGTCACTTTAAACTCTGGACGGGGATATGCACTTGCGTCAAAAAAGCGTCACACTATTTCCCTGTCGTCACAAACAACAATAGAAAAAAAAAACAAAAAAAAAACAAAACACCTCAGCTCGTCATCTACAGAAGTAACTAAGCATGCAAAAAGTGTTGGGGTATCAAATACATAGGAAGAATACACATCTAGTAGTTTAGCAGAAAACAACACCTCTCCAAATAAAATAAAAAAGACGAAAAGCGAAAAACGAGCGAAAAAAGAGTCAAACAACCACCACAACTTTGTTAGTCACATATGGCGCTTCGTGCTGTGTGTGATGTTAAATAGGTTCCTTTTTCTTGATATATCTTGTTAGTAGTTGTGTTTCGTATTTTTTATTTTTTTTTTGTAATACAGTATATACATGCAGACAAGAGCGGGAACATCACACACTCAATCTGGATGCAAGCTGAAGCAACGAACCAGCAGATATGAAAATGGATGAAAAAGAAGAAAAAAAATAGACATATACAGTATATATATTTTATATATGTATATATATATATATATATATAACCTGAAAACACAATTTATTGTAAAAAAAAAAACAAATGAGAAGAAAAAAATGTCTTTGTTTAGAGGTATCGCACATACCTCAACCGAAGATTATTGTACATGTGATCGTGAGACGAAGGGAGAGGTACAAGCTAAAAAGCTAACTAGCAAGCTACTGAGCAGGACTAGCAATGAGAGCTGAGCGTGTGTGTGTGTGTGTGTGTGCGCGTGTGTGTGTGTGTGTGTGAGATAAGTGACAGGTGCCTGCGTTGGGACAGGTATATCGACCCCTCTTGCTGAAAACGAGTGGGGTTGGTGGGGTGGAGGCAAAGCATGCCCGCCACTCCCCACGCTGTCCGCAGAATGTGATGAGTGTGTGTGTGATTCTCATCCATCCCCTTCAGGCCACCTCATTCCATCGCCACGCTCCCCACAAACACCGTCTTTGAGCAATGTTTGTTGGTTTGTTTTTGCTTGTAGTTGAACTGAAATGAGGGGCATCGACGCTCTCTGTGAGTGCAGAGACGAGAGAGAGAGGGCAGGTGTGTTGCGGGTTAAAGGGGCGGTCGGGGGCCGCGCCGGTGTCAAGGGGGGGAGGCCTCTCTAGTTGAAGACTTTCGGGGGTCCCTCGGGACGTCTAGTCTGGACGATCTGCTGCTTTGGCCGTGCCGCCTCGTCTTCCTCCGTCTCGCTCTCGCACACGTGGACGACCACGCTGGGGGTGGACTCTGTCCCCGCGTGGAGCTCATACTTTTCGCCTGGAAGAGAGGGAGAGCAGGGAGGGTGGCAGGGAGAGCAAGAGAAGTAAATAATTTGACATTAAACACCCTTATTTGACATGAATTATTTAAATAGGTAGTGGTGCCAAGTGTCTTACTACATCGAGCATGTGCACAGAAACTACCCTGAAAAAAGGGCATAACCAAGGACATTCCCTGTGAGTAAAAACCTTCAGAGCAATGTGCAGCTTGTCACGTTCGCATCACGTTGTATCCTCCATGTAACCTGCTGCATATGTGACGCGCGCATAATAAAAGGCAACGTGCAAGGCACAACGTGATGCAAACATGCAAAAAAAAAAAAAAAAGCAATAAAAGTTTGATGATATGACGATTTTATGTGGTCTACCTTTATCAATTACAGACTCTTCGTATTCATACAGCAAATAAATCAAACAATATTCTTCCTCCTCCAGAGCTTAGTCAAACATGGCAAATGGGCTGTTGCTCTGGAAACTGTAGCCCGGCCTTGTGTATGTTTTTGCAGTACATTTATAAGTACTGTACTTGTCTTATTTATCTTGTTATATTATGTCCACAAATCCAATGAAAAGACCAAAGAAAACAATTAAGTGATCCTATTAAGTAGTCTGTAACCAAAGCCAAAAGAATAATAATAATAATAATAATAATAATAATAATACATTTTATTTCATAGGTGCCTTTCTGTCACCCAAGGACACCTTTCAATAAATGAGAGTAGACAGCAAATAACAGAAACAAACAAAAAGAACCACAAAAGTATATTAAATTACAAGAATACAACATTAAAAAGAGGTTAAAATAGGACAATACAATTGAATCAGATGGAAAAGGCTATTATAAACAAAATATATAATCTTTTTGGGACAACACTGTTGTCCAAAAACAAAGTTAAATCTGAGCTATATATGTGTGTGTGTAACAACCACTTTATTCTTTAAATTTACTTTAGTATTTCCATTTGATGCTATTCAAACTGTCAATCCACTCCAAAGTGCATAACTGTAGTTTTTGCTACATTTATTTGGCTGCTATAGTCAATGGTTACTTTGCAGATTAAGACTATTATTTATGTAGTATACTCCCCCAATAGCACATAAAGTTTAACATATTATATATAATCATCTAGGATTCTGCACAGTATGTGCTTTTAGGAGTATGGTGGGCCTGAGCAGCACTGCTTGAGATCCTATGAGATTTATTAATGATAATGATTGTTTATGTATGAATATTTTTACTGTACATAACAATCTATTGTATGTCTCTCCATTGCACTGAGCATAAGGTCAGCACTCAGGCGGGAGGACGCGGCTTTGAGAGAAAACAAAAAGACTTTCCTTGCAATAGCCGTTCGTCCAGACGCCAAACTCAGTGGACTCAGATTGAAAACACTTCCTAGATTGTATCACTGTTGCCATGGCGATGAGATCAGACAGCCGGCAGACAGGAGGAAATTGGTCTCGTTGCTTTTCACCGTGGTGCCAAACAGAGAGATGGACAGTGAATAGAGTCCTGCTGTTACCACAGAGAGTTGACAGAGGGAGTCAGCGCACTGTGCTGCAGCCCTTCACTAATCTGATTTTAGATGCCAGGCTGTGAGGCGGAGAACAAAGTAATTTCCTGATGCCTCATGTTGCTATGGTAACAGCCGAATGTGTCAAAAGTGACCCTCTGTGCTTGGGCAGTGTGTGTGTGTGTGTGTGTGTGTTGATTTTTGTCAGTATGTGGAAAGTTTATTCATGCTTTTGTTTATGATTAAAAAAGATACTAGTAAATACAAACTTCGAAGTAATGTTTCCCACTTCATCAGCAGCACAGACAAACAAGGACAGACATTATAAATGACACACCTTTTCATGTGTGTTAGGTGACATTTTATAAAGGTTGCTGCAATCTAAAATCTTGTCCACAAGGCAGACGGAGGCGACATTATCAGAAGAGCAGAAAAGCTGCCGGGGAACAAGGTTTCCGGGAAAGATCTTAAACCCTGCCAAGCGTTGTGCTGAGCTGAGCTGAGCTGAGCTGCTTGCACATTTCACTTTCTAAACCTGTAATAGGATAGGAAATGCAAAGAAAGATCTATCTGTGGTGTAGTGAAACTGATCTGCATCATAATCCTCACATCAGTTAATTGTGTAGTGTTCATGATTCCCATTTTTCACTTTCAGATGACTCTTTGTCACACCATATACAATGATAATGACACAAAAAAAAGTAATTAATAATAATAATTAATCATCTGTAAAACAATGGGTTGATGATTTCAAACAGTAGATTTCTCATTTCTAGCCCGCAGTCATTGGTCTCCTCAGGTGAAATGTCAGCTGTCTAGCTAATATGAACTCTATGGATATTCATCCTAACAGTTTGGGGGTTTATCTGTACTTGTACTTGTACTTGTTCGTATTTTCAAACTGCATTATTTTCACCTGGCATCACTAAAGCTTTCAGACTGAGGACTAATCGATGTGTTGGCACTTCCTCTTGTAATGTTAGCCGAGGTAGCTTGCATGTAAACATCCCCAAAATTAAAAAAAAACACAAAAAAAAAACACATTGCAAACGCAATAGGCTAAAAGGTTTAGCTTATGTTACTGCATATTAACTGTTTCACCCCTGTTTAATTGATTTTGTTTTATTACTTAATTTATTGTGTTTCTGGCTTTGGAAAGACATGACAGACTTTCCTGGTTAACCGTTCCTAAGATGTGATTGAACAGTCGCTGTTTAAGGGGGAGAATGGTCAGTTTACATTTTGCAGATCCAGATCCAGACAAACACAAATATCAGCATCGATGCATATTTCCATAGAGATGTCAGAATAGAGCAAGTAAGGGTTAAGCACTCTTGACACTAATGGATGGTCACCAGCACTTTGGATTTCATTTATGGGGCTTTAAGCTGATTTGTTTGCCTGACCAAGACCACGTGCATAGCACCACTGGAGCATTTTGCATAGAAAGATCAATTTTAAAATGCCATGCAATTCATATTGACATTATATAGGCATGTAATGACAGTCTTTAAATAAATTAGACTCAATATTGCTCCACAGAAGCCTGCAGGAAAAGTCAAGAATAAAACAGCGATGATTCAACGATTGCCACGTCAATTTATTTGTCAAATTGCTTCCTAGACTCATAACCTTCCCATAACACGCCGCTGAGGAGCGTGAAATGATTTCCTGTTTCTGTCTGGGTGACTGTTCACACCTAATTTTTTTTTTATACCTTCATTATACACTCTGTGTGTATTTGATGTACATGTGTAGGTGCACTGCAGGTTAGTGACTACTGACCAGGTCCTAGCTTGGCTACAGCACACAGCAGGTCGTAGTTGATGACCGGTGTAGCGTCTTCGCTCTGGCTCCAGCCCACAGGTGGCGAGGCAGGTGGCGAGATCAGAAACTGTTTGACGGGCTGGGGAGGGGCCAGGTACGACTTGTCAATGTCCTCTTCGCCGTTCTGGACCTATCAGAGAGAAGGTGAGAGGTGATGAAGGCTGCAGCGCTCTAAAGAGTAATATTTAATAAAAATATGAGTGTATTTTTTTGTACTGTAGCTGTAATACAAGAAAAAGTGCAGATAGGCTGCTACTTTTACCTGCTTGAAAACAAACAACACCCAATTTGCAGTATGTAATCCACAAGAGTTTAGGGGTTTAGGGGTTGGTTGTTGTAGGATTTAGGACTTTTGACCAACAGGAAATACCACAACACGTTTTTTTTTTTTCTTGTCATGTAGCACTTTCTTTAAATTACTTGAATTATATTTCATTTCCATGACAAAAGCCTGGAACCCTACACAGGGAGTAGAGAAATTGAACATTTTTACTTTTAAAAAATGGTGCAAATAAAAAAAAAAACTAAATGTAATCCAGACACTTTAATTTACATTAATTCCAGTGACAGCTTCAGTCTTTTAGTCTCAAATTGCAGGCTCCTTCCTGTGAAGAGATTGTGGCATTTTGATAGTTGCCAATTGCCATAATTACAATTCCTACATGTGTCATCTGTAAAAGCGGTAAAATACTTAATCCTCTTACGTACTTAGAGGTGCAGCAGTGGTCGTGCCTGGTGATGTATATATTTAAAAAATGTGCATCAATTATAAGTTGGCCGATGCTTTCCCAATATTTTGATAATTTGCCAGCCAAATGACGTCCAGGCACCTTCAGGCGCTTCAATAACTAATTTCAATCGGTTGTCTGGACTTGCTACACATTGAAATGTACTCTTAAATTATGTTGTTGGTCTTGGTCATATGCAGCCAGTTAGATGTCTAACATTTGAGGAAGCAGTCAGGTGTAGCTCAGAGAAGAGAGACAAAAAAAAAAACTTTTTCTTTTGTCCCTGTTGTGTGTGGATTTGTGAGTGTGTGCATGTTGTTGTGAACGATACACTGCAGCTTGCACTTCCCATAAATAATGCACTTCCCATGTAAATAAGCACTGCTTATCCTTGGAGGGTACATGTCCCAGGCCCCCTTCCTGCCCTTTCCCAGATCCCTTCTCTGACACTCACTTGGGCAAAGTAGAGTTTGAGCTTCTTGCCGTTGAACTCGGACTCGTGCAGCTCGATGCGTGCACGGGCGGCGGCCTCTGGGGTGCTAAAGTTGATCCGGACTCTCCGGAAGCTTTTGAACATCTGGAAAGTCGTCTGTTCATCGTAGATCCTAAACAATGCCTCGAACCTCTCCTGTGGAGATTAAGGACATAAAAGAAGTAAAAATGTTAAGAGATAGTTTCATTTAATGACTGAGCAGGTTGTCGTTTAGTATCTTGCTGATATTCTGAAGATACTTTAGTAGAAAATTTATTATAGACCCAGAGTTGACGAATAAAGAGGTTTATCTATTTATTATCCACAACAGATAATTTATCCATTATCTGTTGTGGATAAACCCCATTTTATGTGTATAATAATGTGAGAAGTATTAAAGCAAGTATGCATAGGTTACAGATAGGGCTAACATTTTCAATTCGTTCTTTATTTCCTAAAAGAATAGAGACCAAGATGTCATCTTGTGATTGCTTGTTTAGTCTCATATACAGACTAAAACTCAAATATAGGCTACAAGTCAATTTCTGGAGAACGGATGAGACACAATGAGTCGGGGTAACCTAAAATTTGGGGGTGTAGCTGTTCACCGACTCCTCTGTCTGAGCATCAGGCGTGACTTTAACTGCTCTGCACCCTTTTTATTTGCTTTCGAGTTAATAGAGAAATAAGATTTCCAAGTTCCCGTCATTTTCCTGCAATCTTCTCTGATGCTGTCTGTCTCCCGGTCCTCTTCTCTCACTCTCCCCGTCTCTGTTTTTCTCTCTTTTCTCTGATCACACCTTCACCTTTCGTATGCACCCACACCACTCTGTCTTTAACTATACTCATATGATATATTCCCACATCTCCTATGTCATTTCACTCTGTCCTCTCTATGGGCTACAAATTGGCCTCCTCAGCTGTGAACGCAATCAAACAGCTCAGTAGGAGGGCGAGAGGAAAAGAAGGGCCGCTAGGACAGCTGGTTCGTGGAAGCCAGTTTGTCTTTCCAAGAATCAAGATGGTTGATGAAGTGAATGTCAAACCATCTCATTTTAGCTTTTGTTCAACTCAACCTTTTCTGCAACAATCATGCAATTACAGCTCTACTTATCACACAAACTATTTAATCACTTTACAATGGCGGGTTTGTGCAAAGATAATGTGCGCCGTAAGTGGCATCACTTTGGTAAGCACCCCTATCAAATCAGTCCATAATTGTGTTATTGCACAGCCTTTTCTCTTTCAGGCAGTGGGAAACACAAGACTGAAATACTCCCACAACACTTCCCTTGTACAGCTGACGCAGCACCTCGCGCCAGGATGGAAAGGGTGCGCGTTACCTGAAGGAACAAAGGCAGCATGTCAACTGTGACTCTGCACATTAGTGACAACTTAGTGATGGTAGACACCAGATATCTGTAAACTCAGCACATTGAAATGAGTTCTGACTGTGCAAATCCATTTAAAAAAACTTCTGCACACACACACACATACATATCTGGACTAATCTTGCTTGACATTTTGTGAAAATCTTATTAGAAATCGATGACATTAACATTTATTAGGATTGAATTAACCTACAAACAACAGATTACAAAGATTTGGGTGTGCTTATCATACAAACTGATGTAATAGCCATGTCGATCAGTCAATCATCATTTATTGATCAGTTGTTTGGTCCATAAAGTCAGAGAAGCCTGAGGTGATGTCCTCAAGTGTCTTGTTTTGTCTACAACCACACAAGATATTCAGTTAACTAAAGTGACCAGGAAATATTTCCATTTGAGCAACAGTAATCTGACACTTTTTTCCGGTTTAATTGATGAATAGTTTGGTCTATAAAACATTGGAAGACAGTGGAAAATGGGCAATAAAATCACAGCATCTTTGAGTTGATGTTTACTTTTAGATAGATAGATATATAGGTAGATGGTAGATAATCAGTTTATTGCAATGCGAGTCAAGAAAAAGTAGAATACCCCTCACATTTGAGAAGCCATAACAATCAAATGTCTGGTATTTTTAATTGACTAATTGTTTAACACTATATCGCAAAGTGCTACTACAGGACTGGAAAGCAAAGTCAACGCTAAATGAAATAAAATCCAGATATAACATTATTTGTCCTTAGCGATCTCTAAACTATTAATTATTTTCTTAAAGCCTTCTTTGCGTTATTGGCAGAAACATTTTAATTAAGGTATTACTATTTTGCAGTCCTTGATGAATGTCTAGCTAAGATAAGTACTGGGTACTTTTAGCAATTGTTAGTGTGAGAATAAGCTGTAAAATACAGGGTGTATTCTGCATCTCTGCAGAGAAATCACATCATCATCTTGTCTGACACATGCAGAGTTGTTAATGACTGAGCAAGCTGTGAACCACAGTTATGCTGCAGTGTGGTGTACACTGTGGTAAAACAATTTGCATTTAAAGAATAAGCAGATTAGCGCTTTTCCTCATAATCCTCCCTTCTTGTTTCATTTCCATTTCTCCTCCCCATGTAAGTGCATCTGGACTTCCCTTGCTAAACGCCCTCAGGGAATCTGGCGAAACTTCAGAGCTGACTTCACCTCCGGGCTCCGTGATACCATTTTTAGTCAGGTTTCTAGTTCACCATACAAGGTACATTCTAATGAAGGAGGGAAAAAAGAGGTCAAGCCAGGAATGTGAGAATATCCTGACTCCTTTTATACATTTTGAGGAGAATTACAGAGTTACTTCTTAGCAATTAAAAACACAACAATCCCAAAAAGCCAGAGGAGAGGGAAGAATGTGAATCACTGTGATACAGGGACAGCCAAGTGTTAAGTGTGCTCATTTAAAATTGATTCTCTCACCCCAACAGACAACAAAGTCAACTGCAAAACAGTAGTTCACCAAATAGCGTTCTTCCTTTAATTGTGTATAAACAGCAGAAGGAACAAGTCAAAATGTTGTATCAAAGAGGTTCAAGGATCATCCTCTGCAAACCAGATTTGTGTTTTAATCAGTCTCTAGTGAGTCTTTCAGCTTTATGGAACTGAAATACATCGCCGAAGTACCACTTCAATGACTTTTGTGTCTCTTTTTATTAGGTTTCCAGGGCACCCTGTAGCAAAACTGTTTATAATGCCCATAGTCCTGCCCTTGTGCCACTGTGAAGCCAGCCTTTACGTTACTGTCAGGAACATAACTACTTCTTTACCCAAGAGGCAATCTACTCAAATAAGGACATTTTTCACTGACCCAATAAGACAGTTTTGACTTTGTTATTCTTTAAACGGGACAGTTTTGCTGTTTTTGGCCACTTGGGGGCAGCGCAATGAGCTTGAAACACGACATTGACATATTATCAGCTTAAAAAGTTGATATGTTGAACATGTTTGCAGACAGTGTCTTATTTACACATCCAGTGGATACAGAGCATTAGCAATTATTTAAAATAGCGTACAGAAGGTGGTTTATCTGAACTTTTCCATGAAAACAGCTGTTGTGAACCCAAAAAAATGATGTTACGCGTTGTAAAATCAAAACAGTTAGCTAAAAAAAATGCTGAAAAGAGTTAAGCAGTTGGTCACAGGTGACACCCTTTACATGAGCCAAGTATTTTTTCCTTGATAAATGCAGTATGACTGTTGGCTAGATCTCTGCGTGGGAACATTGTTTTAATATCTTGTGCATGTGCAAGAAAAAATCACAAGCTCATAACCGCATTGCAGCCAAACTCCTACTCACATTTTTCGAGTATTTTACAGTAACCAGCTAGTTGCTTGTTTGCAAACTCTTGTGATTAATCGTAATTAGCTTGAGAATGACAACAAAGCACTTGTTTAGCCTAACTGCAGAGCCCACTTAAGCCCTTATTCAAACCGTGAATTTTCCATGAACCTTCGCCAGCTACTATGACTCACATGTCATCAAACTCCATGTGTGATAACCGATAAGGTAGTCTTTCTCTCTCTCTCTCTCACACACACACACACACATACACACAGTGGGTACTTCCTTAACTTAAATGGATGTTTTGGCATGAGGAGAGATGTGGGAAAGCTCCAAGATCATGTTCCATAATAGCACGTACTGTTTGTTTTTAACCCTGGACATCGACGCCGATACACCCACGGCTGATTGGTGTGTAACAAGTGAGCGTGCTTGATCACTAATTTATGTGGACTCTATGAGCGGACATCCTGAGGGAACGAGAGGAGGAAGAGGAGGGGGAACCGAGGAAGAGGAGAGGGGTGTTCAGTTACACAGGGCTGAAAAGTGGCCTGCTCATCTGCCATCGCAATGTTCCCTGCGGTGACCCACTCCCTTTGTTGTCTTTGTGCATGTGTGTGTGTGTGTGTGTGTGTGTGTGTGTGTGTGTGTGTGTGAAAGAGACTTAGCAAGTGAGTAAGCATGTGTGTGATGTGTTCAGGATTCTTCCACATAGTTTGCTGGTATTTCTGTAGGTATGAACACATATACTGTACACACACACACAGAGGACATGTCTGCATGGGTAAATAATGTGACAGGTAGCACCATTAGAGTCGAAGCACAACTGAAGGACAACTGTTTGCTTGTCAGCAGAGATAGACTGGTTTTAACCGCACAAAACACACAAACACACACACACACACCTACACAGCTTGATCCAGCACCTGCTACTACAGAATTTGCAGTGAGTGAGGGCTGTAAGGACAACAGGTGAGAGAGGAGAAGAGAACAGCGTGTTCTTGTTTTTTTTGGTGTAAACAAGGCAGATGACAACATCTACAGAAGAAGTGGGATGGAAATATGATTTATCTCACATACAATAGCTAGGGGACAGAAAACGAAACCAAAAAATTGGATCTATTCGGAAACCGAATACGGACAGAAACACACAATTTATACACCTAGCATCATCCTCGTGATTCCTCCTCACGTTAAAGTCTCTGTTTTACTCACGGGCTTTGTTTATCGAACGGGAAATCTGACGTGTTCAGGGGTGGAGACAGTCGAGAGCTGGAGGCGTGAAGTCACAGCTCTCAAATAGCTGACAACTTGACTTGATTGAAAAAGGCAAGTGTTATCATTATTGCTGACCGCATGTTTCTCTGTGGCACCTTGACGTAACAGCCAACAGGTTCAATTCCCTTCCTCTCCTGTCATCGTCTGTAGTCACTGTCTTGGCATTGCTGTTACGCACCTGAGCTCGCCTGCGGCTGTTGCACCAAATTTGCATCTTTTCCTCTCATGTTAATTTTGACACATTTCACCAATCAAAATAATTGCCCTACTTGCGAATTTGCGAGAGCCTTACAACTCGCAAATGTGCCTGAAATCCTGACTTTTTTTTTTAATATTGTTATGTAGATTGAACCTTAACTATACTGGTTATATACGAAGAGAAGAAATAAATCAACTTTTGAGTGAGAACATCCCCCTTAGGTGAAGCACAATAAAAATCCAATGTGGAAAGACGTAAAGCTTGCTAGTGAACAGCAGCAACTGCGGTGGTGGCTGCGGGGCCATCCTTCAGCACATTGCCTCTTGGGTAATGAGGCAGTTATGTTCCTGACGGTAATGGAAAGGCTGTCATCACGGTGGCAACAGGACATGTCTGTGGGCATGACTCACATTCAGCGGCACAGGGAGGCACAGAGTCGGCTAGTGGTCCTGACACACAATCATCCGAACAAAAGATCAGTCGGCTTAGGGATGAGGCGCGGGGGGTTACTGGGCGATGTCGACAGGGATTCATTCGAGGGCAAAGTCGGACGGCAGAACAATAAACAGCAGTGATTGAAAGAACAGTGCAGGAGCAAAGGGGACACAGGAGAGGAGATAAAGCTGAGGAATGGAAAAGTATTTAACAGTATGTCTACTTCACACATGCTGCAGGTAGCGAATCAGTCGAGTGGTGGAATCATGTGTAGGCCCTGTGACAGATGACTGTGACTTAAGTGTTTTCCCATCTTATGTAAAGGAAGGATTAGGTTTCTTCAATGTGTACGGATCAGTGACAATTAGCAGAGCTTCAGGTTCATCCTGTTCTGTTAGCACGGTAAACACGATGATGGATAAACACGCAACTTCAACAGCACCAAAATGTCCACACACAAATACTCAATTATGAATGTACACTCAACAAAAGCTCCAACATGCCGTCGACACAAACTTTAATTCCAAAATAAAATCTTTTGCTTTGTTGGAGGTATAGATAGATTTTTCACTGTTGTCTAGCATTTTATAGACCAAACAATAAATAAATAATTAATCAAAACAATAAGGTCTTAATTCAGTCACTAGGAGCTTGTTTCGTCTGTGTAGAAATCTGCAGCCAAAGCATTTAAGTTCACTGACTGAGTCTATCTTGATCCGGTTTCTCATTTTAGGGAGTATAGTATTTAAATCACGTTGGCACTCATATCAAAATCCATCACTGTAATCCACAAGATACTTCAATTCCCTGTTGAATTACACCATTTGGCATTTTGGATCAGAATGAAAAGATTAACCAAAACCTAATTGAGACGTAAAGAAGGGTTATTCAGTGTTTTTATCGTTTGAATCATCACTCATCTTTTTCTGCGACATGTGCGTGGCTTTAGCGCAATCTAATCCAGACCCTCGTGCTCTGATGGGATTTGGGTGAAAACCAACAAACTAGGCCATGAAGCCTGGGGGTGAGTCGGTGACAGCGTTTCACTAAAAATAGATCATGTTGGAATAATTAAGATAATTCATTTCTTTAAGTGTATGGACCATCATTTTTAATTACCGTCCTCCCTAAAGGGCCAAACTGGAAACTAGTCTAATGAGGTCGAATAAGGGAGGCAGATTGTAGCGATAACAGACGGAGCCGGATGATAGATCTCATACCTGCATCTATGTCTGTTCCAGCACATTTTTGCTTATCACATTCCATATTTTTTTTCCATGACTGTTCCATAAAACAGAGCCAACTTTCCATTGCAATCAAGTCTGTGTGCAGTTACAACTATCGCTCGTGACAAGAAAATGTATTATGTTTAAAACACAGCAGACCTTTTCGACTGCCAAACGTTACTACCAACACTGTTGAAAGTAAAACAAATAGACCTTTTTAAAATATGAAGACGTTTCCATTACTTTTCACAGATTTAAAAAAATGGTTGTTCTACAACACACATCTCAATCAACTTGTTACTGAGAAGTTAATGTTGGGACTTCACATTTACTTGATTCAACAGTTCGTTTCAGTTAAATCTTCTGTTGCTAGTAGCAACCAGTGCTGGCACGGTCCCTTAGCAGATTGACTGACACTGTTTACACAGGTCCACCATTTTGTCTAACTTGTGAACAAGCAAATACAAAAAAAATGTAACTTGCTAATTGTTAAATTGTTAAATAATCAGTTTATTGTTAAACGAAGCTAGCCAGTACTTTTTCTGAGCTCAAAATGTTTCAACTTCAGCAAAAAACATTCATGAATCTGCTTCATAAACATACAGAAACAGTGAATAAAAAGGAGTTAGACAGGTGGAAAAGAAAAAACAGTAGTTTCTGGTGAGTTCTGAGTTCGGTTAGAGGCTGAGCTAAACACAAACACAGTAATGATAGCGATGATGACGTCACATGGTGCACACTGGCTCAAAAAAAAAGATAAAAGTATTTGGTCTAATACATTTGGAAAGTCTGGAAGAGTCGCACGATTCAATTATTTTATCTCCATACAAGTTGAGAGTGAGAGTGCTAAACTGGAAGTTAGCTGGCGGCAGTCTGACGGGCACACTAAGAGGGCTCGATCCATAGAGCGTTCATCTGGGTAATTTCTTCACAGCAGGGAGTGGCTCTTCCGGCTACATGTGCCACTGAGCAACTTTCAGAGGAAAAATTCGACACCCTCCTACAATACTGCCAATTCTCATGGTCCATTGCTAGTTAGCTTATACTTTGTTCCTGGCCTAAAGGACAACATAACAACTTTTTTACTCCGTTTTTCTTCTTGTACTGAGTCATTTTCACAATATGTTTGGTGTTAGGATTATTAATGGCATCTCATCTTTTTCTGATTTGTAACCGCTATCATTGAATCTGTTGTAAAACACTGTTTTCCCTGTTAAAATTTTTAAAGGGCCACTTGTGATAACCGCACAGCTGTGGACCTGCACAAACAGCGAGGACAGGAGAAACAAATGAATGTCAATGCCGGAAATAGCAAAGTTATTTTTTATTTTTTTTACTACAAAAATACCTGCTTATGTATTTAAGATGTCTGACATTTTATTGCTTCAGAAGACCTGAGAGTTAATAAAGGAATTCTGTATTGAGTAATACAAATATGCTTTTGGCATGTATGCATAGTCTGCACACCACTGCTGGCTCAACACACTCAACATTAGCATAGCAACAAATCCTGAGTATTACAAAATAACAAAAACAGCGAATGATTAATAGCTTTGTGTACACGATGAGGTGCGACATAAGCACAGAGGAGGTATGTGTTATTACAGTGTGATCAATAGCTGGAGCAGGGAGTGGTATCGACGTGAGTCGATGCTGCGGAGCTACACTGCTGCTCCCTCGGGGACAGCGTGTCCACGGCAGGGAGACTGAAATCAGTTTACATCACGAGGGGACACATTAATCCTATTACCACCAATCTGGTCCTTTTTATTGGAGGTTGGAGCTTTTCCTAGTCAGCAGCACTTATGCCTCGGTTGAACACACACACACACACACACGCATTTACCTTAAATCACACACTGTTAGCATGTATGTGTGTCCACACAGTCTTCCACAAACTGATTCACACACCTTAGAGGCGACGGTAATCCAAAGAGTTACACAGCATTACATAAGGTGGCTGAGAGTCGCTACAGCTCTTACCTTGGGCCACCACAGCATATAGACGGATGAGACCAATCTTTATATGTGAGTTTGCAATCGTTGCATCACCTTGGTGGTGATGCAGCACCCAGCTCTGCTGATGATCAAGCATTACTGGAGCAAAGGTAGGAGCGTGGCTGCACAGCTTGCAAAATATAATGTCGTATTTCAGCATCAGATTTTATGGGTGAATGGGACTAAAGTATTGTACTTTTTGAGGTACTTGTACTTGTATTTTCTCTTACCCTTTACTTCTACTCCTTTCTTACATTTCAGAAGGAACTATTGTACTTTGTACTGCACCAAATTTTTTTCAACGCTTTAGCTACTAGTACGTAGAAAACAAAATATGATAATTAAATAAATTATGATGTATTATTAGATTACCCGGGAGTAGATAAAATCATTCAAATTAGTCTCACCTTTACTAGCTGCAATATTATGGCGTTATACTAATCCAATAATACATAACATTTTGAAATGGGACATTTTGATTAATGTGCACTTTAACTTTTGGTACTTTAAATATATTTTGATTAAATACTTTTTGTACTTTTACTCTGAATGCATATTTCTACGCTGACTTTACACTCAGCAAAAGATCTTAATACTTACAACTGCTGCATACGGGTTGAATCAAGGTAATGTTAGATAGCTATAAATAAATCTAAATAATTAAGAAAATAATTTCTGATAATGACAAAAAAATTATTAGGAAAAATGCTCCTTACAATTTGTTTTGTATAACCAACAGTCCACAATTCAACAATATTCAATTTACCATGGGGTAAGAGGTAAAAATGTTCATGTTTTACAGGTTGACATCAATGTTTGTCACTTCTGCTTGATAAATAACTCAAATAAATGATTAATCAACTGTCAATTGATTTATTTCCTGTGGCCTGTCAAATTGCTTTACACAATATTAATAAAGTTCACCTTTTGCTTGGAGTACATTGTAAACACAATGGACTGAAGCCCTACTGTATTCTTTAAAAAGGTCACTGGTGTGCCGTTGCTATTTTAGGCACAAAAACGTCTTTGTCTACCTAAAGCTGTTTGTGTTGGACTGGAAATTCTATTGGAAATTCTGACAGGAAAATTATATTGGACCAGCAATTTCAATAACAAAAGCCAATCATTGTGTGACGCGGTTTCCCCCTCTTCCTCCTTGCCGAGTAAATTGTCGGCCTCTACATTCCATTGCGAGCCCTTTTACTTTGCTTCTAATCTTATCACTTCATAGTCGTGTCGTCTTGGCCACATGGTAACCAGACACTCCACCCAGGAGACTGTCCTTTGTTCTACGTCACCCTAACGGACGCAGTGCTAACCTTTAGCTGACACCTGAGCCCCGGCACTTCTCTAGGGTTTCAGGCCAATGTGAGCTGCCCATCTCTACCTGCCTAGTGCCCAGACTGGGGGAGCAGGCACACCTGAGCCCACTGCTCTGGCCCAGGATCGCTCAACCTTGCCAAGATGCAGATCTGGTTTCCTACCAGCACAGAACATGATACTGTCACCGTCTACATCCATCCTGTCTGTCCTGCCTCTGCTCCTCTGCCTCTTGCCTTCACCTCAACAGCTGGTCAGAGTGCATCACAACAGTGTTTATATATGCTGGGCCTGGATCATATCAAAATTCAGACCTGATTTATGTTTGATGAGAATGGAGTGAGAAGTCTGCCAGTGTCCTTTCTCTAAATAATAAAACACTGCAGAGGAAAACGGCTAAATGGCCAATGATTGATAACAGCAGATAGTCAATTGAGACAGGTAATAAATCCTTCAAGGACTTGACTAGCATGATACTTAAACTTGATTCTAATGTAGAAAAGATTAGCAAGGTCTGTTCTAGAGCCAAAAATGATTAGACCATTAATTGATTGGTTCGTTTACAGAAAATGAACATGCAAATATTTTTCAAACAAAAATGTAAAAACTGATCTCAAAACTAACCTTGTCCCACCTTTCGCTGCTTTTCTTTGTCTTATGTGATAGTGAATATGTTTGAATTTATGGTTGTTGGTTGGACTAAAAACAAAAACAATTTGAAGATGTCACCGTGTGTTGTAGGAAATTGTGACGGGGCCTTTTTTGAAATTTTACAGGCCAAATGATTAATTGAGTAAATAATCTGCAGATTAATTAAAAAATAATACGCATTCATCTCACTGTGTTAACTTAGAGTACCTAGAAAAGAAATGGTAAGAGTAAGTTCACATAAAATGATCCACTGTTCTGCACCTTGCTTCGTAGCTAAAGCTGCTCAAAATAACTGTAACAAATTAAAGAGAATGGCAACATGTTATATAAGATTGTATATGAAGAAAAAAAAAAAAAAGACAGTGGGAAAGAATGAAAACATCACAGACGTCAGAAAAATCACTCCAGTTTTTGTTGAACTACAAATAGCAGATTAGTCATCAAATCGCTCCTCCTTCCTCATAATAAGCATAATTTCTGTGACGATAAAGCCTGGGAACAAGACACATGACACAAGTGACAGACAAACGGACGGAAAGTGACCCAGGCGGACGGAAACTTCTCCAGGCGCCCTCGCCGTGGAGTTGTGTGTGTGTGTGTTTGCTGACAGAGGTGTTTGTTGGCTTGTGAGTCCGCTGACTCACTGTTGTGGTTTGGAGTGTGTGTGACTTTGTCAGTGTTACTACAGTCGTCTTGTGTGTGGGAGAGCAAGCTTACATTGAAAAACAGCTGTCCTGTGCGGCTCGCGACGCAATCCCTGTTGTGTTCTAATAAGTGTGAATGGGTCATAAAGTCCGAATCTTGTTTTCTCCCAATGCTTCTTAATTAAAACACATTTAATTTGGTGACAGACTGAAGTCAGAGGGGGCACTTATCGAGAGAAAGAGCAGGTTGCCAGGTTGATAAATAATTTAATATAAAAGAGCGAGACAGTAAATAGACAACTATCAAACTGGGGAGTAAATAAATAAATTAGATGTAAATGCCAGTGTCAAATCAAGCATGCAAAGTAACTGTAAAGGCTTGCGTCACACTCTGTGTTCTGTAATACATTCACTGCCTGCCAACATGCTATGACCTTCACCATGTGTCCTGTGCTATCATCTGCTGATGCTGGTAGATTTTCCAGGTAATTATCGTGTTGCGAACCAACAGACACACTACAGCGTCTGCCCACAGCTCCGGCCTCACTAAACCTTTCAACAACAATAGTCCTTCTGTTTTCTCCAAAATGGACACAAAGCACTTTGCTATGAAAGCCCACTAAAGCCCACTGTACCACCAGCTCTGCCATTATTGCGACAACAACCTGCCCTGTCCACAGCCTCCGTGTTTGGCTCATTAACGATGTAACCGGCAGGGACTGAGCCAAGGCGTGGGCAAGCCATTTCAACCGTGTCAAAACAATGCCTCCAAAACACCACAGCCAGTCACACAGCATCTCCTCTAATTAAAAACCTACCATTCACTGATTTTCTTCACGTCGCCCATTCAGACACTACTGCCATTACCTAATCTTTCTGTAAAGGGTCTATAAATAGCAGCAATCCATGTATTAGTTCACCTAAAGTGCTTTGCAGCAAAACAGGAGTCTTATGATTATTGTTTCTCATCTTCAGATTTGGAGATATTAATAAAAACATGGGCCTCAGACGGGCTGGGACCTTGTTGAGTGATAATAAAAACAAGAGCGGGGGCTGACAGGGAGGTGAGCTCAATCAGAGGCTGCTCCCCCACGTGCGCTGCTTTAATCTGCCCTCTCCCCCAGCGTTCTCCATCGCTCTCCGTGTGCCAGAAACCAGGATTAGTGGTGTTCTTTTGTGTCATTCGAAAAGTCAGCCCTCGGTCTGCTCATTTAATTGTGTGCAGACCCCCTTTTTCTTTGGGTGAGTCTGAGGGAGGTGGGCTGATAAGAGCTGTATGACATGGAGACCGCGCTCCGATCAGACTGTCCTGTCCAGTGTCAAGCCAGTCTGAACTCAGAGTGCTAACTAGGCTTCATTAACAAAAGTAAACGATAAAGTAATCAATAACATCTGAGTCTCAACTTGCAAACACAAGTCCTGTGAATGATTTCACATTATGTCATGATAAGTATCCTGCACAGTTAACACCTCTGAGGTTTCACAGTTTACCCTGATAGCTGTATTTGTTTCACCCAGAGTCTCTGGGAAATCTCTAAAATGATGACTGCTGTCCTATAATTACAGGATGACACATTGGTGTCTTTCACCTTAGCTGGTCTGCAGCGGTTGGTAAGTATAATGAGAGTTGGGAGCAAACACAGCTGTTGCCTGGCTCACTGGGTGAACGCAGACCACAGGGTGGGTCATTGGCTGACATGTATTTGTTCACAGATATTTTTTTTTTTCCCGCATGCAGTTCTTAGGCCGTGCAACCCATGCCCATTACAGGCACAAAAAGCAGACGCACATATTCCCCTGGGCAGCTACTCTAAGGTTTGTGAGACACGTGGAGTTGCAAAAAAAAAAAAAAAAAAAAAAAAAAAAAAGAAGCGATAAAAAATGGCTGACCAAAGTGCTGTGGTGATGAGGGTGGGGTGACTGGGTGCTTAAAAACCTGCAACTGCTGCTTTTGGTTGGAGGAAATAGCTGAATTCAGCCACCACCACTACACCAGAGCACATCAGCAGTGAAGAGTAGCTCACACAAAAGAAGAAAAATATGATGTGTGTGTCTCTCTGAACGCACACTATGATTGTGGTTTTAGGTGATCCAACTTCCAAGTGTCACACACACCCGAGCTGCACTTGTTTTTATTCTTCCTCCTCCTCCTCCCCCCAACCTGCGTCTCTTTCCGCCTCTTTTGGTGATGAGTCAAATCAGACAAGCAGCCAGTAGGTGAGGGAATATTTTCTGACATGGAAATTCCAAAGGGTTTAGTGGGTGAGCCAAGCTTTGGCAGACCATCTGCGTGGCCTTTTAAGCCCTAAAACTGGCACATTGCAGTGCCAAAGGTGGGGTCCCAAGGCTCACTTTGAACACACTTGAGTGCAAACTGCTTTCCTGCCCTGTGACTGACAGGCATCTGATATCGAATACCTGTACCTGCCCTTAGGACACGTCAATAAAATATGACTGCAGGGGGTGTTTAGGTTACGTAGTTTACACTGAGGTAAATGTACTTTGAGTAAGTCGATTTTTATTCAATACTACATCACAAAAAGCTCACATTACCTACACTGCATTTTTATGGTTGGTATATTTATACTACAGTATATAATGTACCAAAATTCTCATTGGATTGTTACAGCTTTTTTTTTTTTTGGCATCCTGTCCAACCTAGTGCACCTGCAATGCTGCTGGGATGAGGAGAGAGCAGAAATAAAGAGAGGGAGAGGAGGGTCTGTCCGCCACTGCGTCTAAAAACTGCCTCACTTCTTTTCCCTGCATGTGCCTTGCATGGACAATTCTTCACACCCTCCCTTAAAAACCGGCGCATCATCTCCCAAATACAGCACGCTCCAAAAAAAACTTATGCAATCACACAACAATTGGCGCATTAGGATTTTTTTTTTTTTTTTTTTGTCGCTTTGTTTGTTTTGCTGGTGTGTCCCCATTCTTAAAGTGTCAACCCATTTCTGCAAATCACCCCGCGTCAAACACCGTGCCGTGCGCGCGGCGCTGGACGCGCGTCTTGGCGAGCTGCGGCTCCCATTGATAAAAATCCTCGTCGGGGGGAGAGAGAGAGAGAGTGGGGGGCAGGGGGGGGAAAGAGAGAGAGAGAGAGAGAGAGAGAGAGAGACAGAGAGAGAGAGAGAGGGCTGCATTCAACGTCACCAAGACATGCATGTACTTCTACAGGGCAGCATGCAGTCAGCCCAGCGCAAAGTGCACCACACTGAGGGGCACAAACCGTGATGACAAGCTGCATCGTGCGTATTTTTGGTGAGAACCATACCTGCATTTTGTCTGATGTAAACACCTCGGTGTCTACTTCGCAGGCGATGATGGTCACCATCTCCAGTTTCATATTTATCGATGGCATTCCCCTTCGTGGTTGGGTAAAAAAAACCCGAAATGGAGTAAAAGTCTGTCTCTTCCTCTCCTATGGGTCGCAGAGAGAAAGAGTCTATCAGGTCCAGAAACTTGAGGTTAACGTCCTGTGGACTGTTCTGGTTGGTTTCTGATCAGCTGAGAGAGAGTTGCTGCTCGACTCCTCACTGCACTGACGAGAGTGATGCTGCAGCAGCAGCCGCGCTAACTCTCTCTCTCCCCCTCCCTCCCTCTCTCTCTCTCTCTCTCCATCCCCTGCCCTCCCCCCTGGCTCCACATTGACGTCATTACCATCCTCACGTTCGTCGTGTTTTACGCCACTACAGCCCTTGACGAGCCATGCACTGCAGAATTCATGGGCCGGTTTATTCCGCTTTTTCTTGTGTTTTTGGTGTGAGTTTTATGTTCACTGAGATGCCAGAGAGAAAACTATAAAGGCCGTTTTGAAATAAAAAAAAATAAATAAAAAAATCAAACTGTACATCAGAGTCACCCTGACTCACCCCCTGCATTCCGACAGAGACTCTGGTGTTTACATTAGATGCCTCTGAATGATGCTTTTGTATACAGCACAATGAACACCAACGCTGCAGGGTTGGGTGGACATAATACCAGGAACATCTCATCTCCGGTATATGTCAAGCCTTATGTAAAAGCCCTACAGTAGATGTGCTGATGTTTAATTTTTCAAGGCTGTATCTGCAATTCTGAGGGGCACAACCTTTCCCTGGACAAAATAATGACAACACCTTACAATAATGCAACATTACCATCAAGTTTTTAAAAAAAAACAGAGTTCGAGAAGCTTAACTTAAAAAGGACCCATGCCAGTTAAAGACACTGCATGTCAGCAGCGTGTTTGCTGACTGCAACGACCCTCACCTCACCCGCTCTTTCCTAGCGTGAAGGAGAAACTTTCATGGACATGGACGGAAAAAGCAGGAGGACCTATTTAGAGCCATTATTTAGTTTGTTCCTTATAGGCTACTGCAGACATATGTGGATAACAAGCTGGAGTCTGTGGAAGATGAGCTGCGTCGTCTGTAGATATAGTCAAGAGGTCATTCTAAGGCAACAAAAACAAGGATTTTTATTTTTAGGCAATTCTACAAAAAAACATAGTTATGAATATTTTCCACTTCTGCCATATTCTGTAAATAGAGGCACTTAAATGTAGCACATTGGACCTTTCATAAACAACTTGATTATCAAAATAGCTGGTGGTTACTGGTTCCCGACCTGGAATGAGTACTGATAAATGGGATGGAAAATAAGAAACGTGACGCTATGTTCATTTTTCTTTTTTTTCTTGATAAATGCTCTGATGTTTTGTCTCACTGGGCCTCAAAGGAAACTCTTCAACTCAACTTCTCACAACATTAAAGACATTCGCCCTGTGAGGTCACATCACTTTGTCACAAACCAAAAAAAAAAAGCCACTACATTACATAAACTGCTAAGTGGTAATATCACTGTGATCACAAGTATAAGTCATATAAGAGCTACATTTCAAAAAGCTGTTTCAACATAAAATATTGTTTGGTATAAATCACGAGCTCAAATTACTAGGTCACTGACAGACATCCACAGCACTGTGCGTTCCTGTCAGCGTAATTGCATAACCATGTCTGTCAGCTGCATGCTAAGGAGTTAGTGCCGCCTTTCACTTGACGTGGTTTATGGCTTCATGGGCTTCAGAATAACAGACAAGCAACATGGTTACATGATGGTCACGCTGATGTGTTCAGTGTCAAAGCCGTTGCATGCTGTTACCAGGAATAGAAAATGAATAGATGTCTAATTTTGGGTGTTAGAGTCTTCGGGGCCAGATGCCAGATTGAAAAAAAAAAAAACTTTAAAAGAGAGGTGTAGTATACTTTAAGTGTTGACTTGTTTACTGTACTGTGTCTCTTCATCATTCACAGTAATGCAGCTGATAAAGCTGACTGTACACACAGTCCCTTCCCTCTTAATTATGATGATACAGTGCAAGGTTCCACTTTAGTTGGAGACAAATAATTTAAAAGATTCCCACAGACATTGTACCATTGCATAATATCTTAACAAACCATGTCTTTCTTCCATCACTCAGACCATCTCTCTCTTTCCCTCCCTCCCTCCCTATCTCCCTCCCTCTGTTTCATAATAATAATTGCCCGGCCGGCCGAGACAGCTAAGTCCCCTATAAGCCATTAATATTAAGGCTCTAGGCAGTGAAGGCTATTTATGTCTGTGTGTGTCAGGCATTGTCCACGCTGTGCAGACAGAGAACATGACTGAGATATGTGAGGATGACTGTGACATTCCTCCACTAGTCAGCATCAGTCAGTCACCCAGTATGGAACAATCCGCCTCTAAAATGCCAAAAAACGCCACACATGAGACACTGCAACATGTTGGACAAAGCCTGAACAGCATCATCGTCTGTTTCATCTGCTGGGAGTGAATCTGTTTTATTATTTCAAGTCACGGTAGTAAGAACAGGCAGTGTGGAAGATGTTACTTGACAGGCCTGGATATTTTTTTCAAAATCGCCCCCACAGCTCATTAATCACAAGTTCAGAAGTGATAAAGCAGTGTGCCTGTGTCGCCTTTTATTTTAAATCCACTCTGTTTTCTGGAATCTGATGTAGTCTTAGCTCGCCAAACGTTGTGATCATTTATTTATGCCTTGTTGGAAAATTCTCTTTTACTTGCCCCTATTTACAGAGCCTTGGGTCAACAGAAGACGGTAGCGATTCACTGTCTTGCTGAAAGAAACTTCAGCTTTACCGATGCACAGTCCTCAAAGCCATCCTGCCTGTGCTTCTCACACTTGCATCTCACATTTAATTTAGACCAGTTGAATCTAGTTTAATATGATCTAGTTTAAGTGCTGCTGCTGCATTGTAGCAGTGATTCACAACCTGGAGTAGAGAGGAGGTCTGCTGTTGCCATGGAAAGACTGTGGAATAGCTGAGCTAAACAAAAAAAATAAATAAATCAGAATTTAATAAAATAGCTATTTCCATGAAATTTTGTTTGGGAGGAATAAATAAGATTACACAAATAGATAACAAAATAAGATGGTGGAAATTTACATAACAAGCCAGCTACAGTACAAGAAGCAGACTGAACAGTTCGTATCTCCAACTGAGGATACAAACAACTAAGAGTAATGGATGAATGGTTAAAGAGCGGTTAGAAAAGACTGAAACAACAAAAGATTAACACACCCAGCTTCTGTACTGAATGAGCACGCTGAGTTGTGATGATGTAGTCATCACTGAGCTCATACGACTGGAAAAATAAAAGGCTGCTGTATAGTAGTCGCCGCCGAGATATAGTGCATCGCATGTATACTTAAATGTTTTCGGTTATCAAAACACTGTGTCGATGCTTTTGTCGCTGCCGATAAGTCGGATGGATCGCTGTGGATGATGAAGCACTTTTCTTCCTCCCTGACCTCATTCTGCAGCGATCCTCCTCCACCTCCTCCTCCTCCTCCTCATTCTCAATTCTCTTCTCCTCATTCACAATTCTCTCTGTTAGATCTCAGCCAGCACACCCCAAACAAGACTCTATGTAGGGAAATATAACACATTCTTTCTTCGTTACAGATAAGACGAGAGACAGCTCATTTCTTACAAAATAAGAGATGATTATGACCTTTTAAATACTGCAGACCTGTATGGGTTGTTAATAAGAGTATTGGTAGGTATTTTACTTTAATATCAACATTTTTTAAATGGGAGGATGTCACTTTTTCAAATGGTTGATATTTATTTTTACTTTAACAGTGCTTACAATGTACACTGCAGTATATACTGTACATGCATGTTCAAATGCAACCTCCAAAGCTTACTTTAGATCTTTTCATCTAACTCTCGGCAAGAAAGCGAACAGCTGTATTTTCCAAAACGTCAAACTATTCCTTCAAGGATAATCCAGATCATTTGTGTGTGAACAGCCAGAGTGAAATTACAAATTTTTGTTTTTCATTGTACCCCCATCATGTGCATGCAGCAGAAATTCACTAACAAGGCACACAGTTAATAGAACAGCAGAGATATGAGTATTGCAGAGTCTCTATCGTGCATGATGCACTTTATAAAAGATGAGAAGAGGAGGAGGCAGAGAAGCTCAAAGGGTGAGACGCTGTGTCTAAGACTCACTGACGAGCAGAATTTGTATTCTGAAGTGGAGCTCTGCAGAGGAGCAGGAGGGAGTAAATCAGGGCAGTGGATCATCATGGTGGGCTCATATACGCATGCTCATAATACGCACATGTATGTTAACGTACGCGCGCAATGCAACAAATAAACACAATGACAAATATACATGCAAATATATAATGTATTTGTGCCGCCGCACATGTGAATTCAAAGTAAACACACACACACATTAGTAAACATTTATTCACTACAGGAATTCACTCAAAATAGAAATGCGTGAAAATGACAAATATGTCAACAGCTCTCGCAGACACATCAGTGATGGGAGCTTTGTCTGCATGTGTGTGTGTGTGTCTTTGTGTGTGTGAGACTGCAGAAGAATGGAAGGAATGAAAACAAACTCCGGAGCTCAGTCACTGCAGGTATGCAGATAGGCTGCGGCTGTACTATCCTCATGATCTTCACAAACATACACAGACACGTTCATTCACACACACACACACACACACACACACACACACACACACACACACACACACACAGATACACATGCTTCATCCCTTCACTGCCAACCTCTTATTACAACAGGCTACCTCACTTGGCCGAGCCACACCAAACCCTGGTGCCAACGCCAATGCAGCTGCCGTAATCTAGGCCAAGCTATTTATAAAGCAAGCAGCCAAGTACAGGCGCAGGGAGCCAGGGGGAGACAGAGGGATGGGAGGATAAAAGAGTGTCTACAGGGCAGAGGGATAGATCTACAGAGTGTAGGTGAGAACAAGCGGGGGAGAACAGAGAAGCACAGAGAGGTGGGATGATGTAGTCGTGGGAATAAAAGTAGTGAGAGGGTGAGTGAAAATAGAAAGAGGGAGACAGAAAGAGAGAGGTCCTGTCAGGTGCAAAGGACAGCATGAATACCTGAGGATGAGCAGACGCCAGCCATCAACTGGAAATGACACAAGTAGCCCCGACTGACACTCCTTCAAAGCCAGAAATGTGTTTTATGTGGTGGTTTGTATCCTGCAGACAAGCTGACAGGACGAAATGTGAAGGGAGAGATTGTAGCCGCTGCAGTGTTTAGTGATTTAGATGTGAAAAAATGTTGACAGATAAGTTTTACGTGACTTCTGGCAATCAAGCTTTAATTAACAGTGATTGACTCCCACAGGCCAACTCTGACTGTAACTCTTGTCTCCTAATTAACAAAAATGAGCCGGTAATCATTGGAAATTTATACAAGCAACTGCACGAAAAGAGTGCCTTTATATGTGAAAAACTTCCTCTAATTGTTATGACACTGGGATCGAAACCTCCAACATTCAAACAGTTCCAGTTATTTTAATGTGGAAATTTTGTCTATTGTTTTTGCTCTTCTCTCTTCGAAGTGGCTGGGGCTCAGGTGGGAAAAGATGGTGTCATGTGCCTCCGAGCTCAAAATCTGATAATGACGGTTGTTTGTTTATGCTGCCAGTCAAGTCTCATCAAAGTATACAGTCACAGAAGCAGCTGATTTGTTGCCATGTTTCACGATTTAAAGATTTGAAAGTTTGCAGATATAAAGAGGTGATGCAAGATAGTAGATAAACACCTTTCCTTTTATACAGATGTTTATACAAATTCTAACATTCTATAAAGTTTCTTTAAACTTGTTGTTGACAGTCACTAAAAAACAGTATGTGGATTAGTCCGATGTTGCTGATTCTCTGATAATTTACTACTCTACTAATTCAATTCTTTAATTAGATGACCAACATATTTTAATTTTTTACAGTTTATTGTAGTCCCAGTTTAAAACATTTTTGACTGGTAGGACAGGAAAATAGCAGTGTGGATTTTTCACTGTTTCCCAACATTTTATAGACTATGGATCATCAGATGTATCAGATCAGAGATTTTGGTTCACAGCCCACATCTGGTAGTCCACTGGCAGCTGTTCAGTGTTTTAACCCAGTGCAGCAGCTTAGGAGCCGGAGAGATGAGCTGTAGTATAGCCATGTGAGCGGGACAGAGTCCAGAGACAGGAGGGAGAGGAGGGACGAGGAAGCACAGAGTGACACGTGCCAATGGTTTCACTGATTGCTTTGAAATCAGGTCAAATCTTTCGATGGGGTTATGCGGACTCTCCAACCAGCGTGCGAGCATCGCCGCTGCTTGAATCCCAGACACAACAAAAAGGGGAAGGGCGGGGAAGGACCAGAGGCGGTCGCAGAGCTTCAAAGACAAAACAGGGCTCTGAGAAGTGTGTGCCATTTTCTGAAGAAGGCAAACAAAGAGAAAGAGAGAGAAATCTCTCTATGCTGTTCACCAGAGGATAAGAAGAGCTCTCTATTCTTTCACTTCAAACAGATCTAATTTAAAGCCATGGGATTCTCGTAGCAACTGAGATGAGAACAAGGATAAGATGGCAAACTTTAAAGGATGCAAACTGAATGAAAAGCCAAAAAGGGTTATGCTATAGCTTCTAGATCTGTCTCAGACAACACACCTGCACCGCAACAACAGAACTAGACAGACCACAGGCCCATAGATGCCACTAACTTATGTATAGACTGTCAATAAGAAACGTGATGGAGACACTGAAAGGCAGTGAGGGCGAGTTAGACAGAGAGACAGACTTAAATGACAGAGAATAAAAGCACTCATGGGAGAAATGAACAAAATGAAAGCTCTAAACAGGAACAAACAAGAGACGAAACAAACCAAACTCAGTTGGGGGGGGAGTCAAATACACAATTGTATTTCCTTTTTCCGGCAAAGTGAAAAACAAGTGCAGAGAGAAAAAAAATCAACAACAACAGACTGTCAATAGTTCTTTTCTGTAAATGACAACAGGCAGAAATTGATTTGGATGCCAGTCTGCCCACCTCTTTCCTCACAAATAACTCACGAAAAAGAAAACATCCTCAGGGGAGAACGGGCGTTGCAAACACACATCAACAAACTTCTGTAAGTAAACAGAAAGGCAAAAGAAAGGCAAGAGTCAAGTTAAACTGGAGCCTCAAACTGTACAGCCAAGTACAACGTCCTTATTCACAAGTGACTACTTTAAAGTGGTTCTCATAAATCCTTAAAGCACGATAAACTAAACTTCCTGTTTCCTGTGGGTTTATTTCAGCCCCCTAATTTTCACACAGTAGAACTTCATGGACTGCACGATTGTGTTGTAGATACACCTCAATCCACGGGGGGTCCATTTATACATCATATCAGTCAAATAAGTGATCGTATTCTTTTGTTGAAATACTATTCTTCTTCTGCATCCACAGAACATTTCTTTTTTTAGGATGAATGAACCAGAAAATAATGATTTAAAAAGAACCCGCAGGAGCACGACTAAGGACACACAACACAGTGGCTTACATAGCATCGAAATCTTATAGTTTCATAATCAGCCTCTGCATTTTTGGGTGAGGGTGGGGCAAAATGAGTCTTTAGGGAAGATGAGCTGTCTCTTTTATCAAAGCAATCGTACACAAAACCAATCATAATTACATAACAAAGAGGAAAAATGATGTGGGAACGGTACTGAATATGTTTTTTCTCATATTGATACTCATACGTATCAATATGAGAAAAAACATCATGAGGACGTGAGGATGTTTGTCTTTAAATAGATGTTTGAGGTTTAGAAAGTGCAATATGACATAATAAGACTTATGTAACTGGGCTGTAATTAGCTTTTCAAAAAATACGAAATCACATTAATGTGTTCAGAGATATTTTTAATATTACAGTGCATTATCTCCTGAGTGCAAATGCAGAAAGACTGAAGGATCAGCCTCTTTTGTAGAATATACAAAAGAGCAAATAAGGAAGTGTGAGGAAAATAAAAAGGCTGATTCTTCAAACGGAGAGACGGCGACAAGCCACAAATCACAAGTTCAAACAAAGTTCAGAGAGCCCAGCGTGAAACCTTCAAGTTGTTTGTTTTGTCCAATTTACAGAGATATTTAATGATAGAAAAATAAGGAAAGCAAAAAGCAAATGTTTGGCACTTGACTGATGATTAATTCATTATCCACAATACTTGTTAATTGACTTGTTTGTGCACTCTGAGAAATCATCGCCTTCTTTCTGCCTTTATGCAGATAGTCCGCCTACAGTTTTAGTTTTAGTTTCTTGAGTATTTGTCACATTTCAACTGTTCGACAGCTTCGTACTCAAACCACTCAAACAGTGTATAGCATCTTTAAAGAATTTAAGGAATCTCTATCAGCTGATAAACAAACAGAAGCTAGTAGCGGAGATGCTGTAAACTGTTCATCTTTTCATATCTGGTAAAAACAGTACAGTACCTTTTATTTTGCATTCAGCCACGACAAGCCATGTCAAATATACGTTCACTAGTCTGGGTTGTTTACAATGTTGTTGGTACATGTGGTATTTTGTCAATGTGCCGCAAAGTGCTGTCAAATCAATATGGCAAAAGTGGCATGTTGCCAGGCTGTTTTGCATACTGAACTGAAACAGGACTGACTGACGCTGACCAGCATGGCGGCAGTTTGGTTTGGAGAACACTCGGTTATTAAGGTGTATTTTGTTCTGTGCTAATAGGTAAAGCAGGAGAGTGGGGGAAGATGTCAATCATGCATCCATACTGGCCTGTGATGAGACAATAAAATCACCTTTAACATTTACTTTAAATACCTTATCCCCTAATTCTTTTTAGCTTCCAATATTTCTACAGAAAAGACCTTTTATTAATAGGTGTGCCTGACCTCTGCAGAAAAACTATGATACAGATACTTTGTCACATAATCTTGTCAGCTTGTATCTATATCTGCAGCCTAGTAGAGAGAGTAGAGGCTCAGATTTAGCTGGAAAATCTAGTAACTTCAACTTGACATGCTCATCAAAACACAAGGAGTAATGTAGTTTAACAGATGAAAATGGAAAACTGTCACTGCAAAAGAAAACATTGTCATCTCAGAAATACTTGCACCCTGAGTGCCACAACAGCGCAATTCAACCAGAGTGTTCTTCCTATTGTTGTCTGCTTCTCTTAAATTGCTTTTTGCTTTCTCCTCTTTGATAAACAAAGGCAAAACAAGCACGGCAGGTCGGTGAGACAACCCCAGTCAGTGTACCAGAATAATATCCAGGCCGCAGCAGGAGCGGAGGCCAGCGGCGCTCACTCACTCACTCTGCACTGCATCATGTCTGACCTTCAGCCTGCCAAACTCACGCACCCTCACGTTCACCCCCAGGGACGGACACCCAAAATAGACTGTAGTCTGACACATGCAAACATATCACTACTACACATATGCATGCACACTGTATGTTCACGTATTGTGTGCGTGTACATAATACTCACGCACTGACACTCACTTTACATCTCACTTTTCACATCCCCTGTCATGCTATCTTTAGTCCCCGATGTGTTTCATTGTTCCACTCTGCTCCGGGGTTGTCTTACTTTATTGCCCGATATATATATATATGAGTCACACTATCAAACACATTAGACTGATGTAGGCGAGCTGTGTCAACAAAATCAGTTCAACTTTTCACATACTTACGGTACTCTATTGCTGCTGCACTGCTAATGCATTGCTAACAGGAACAGGGCTTCTGCAAGTGAAGATGCTGGACAAGTTATTTAGCAACTACTGCAATAGTTTTGGTTCAAAATGCTTCAAAGTCTTTGAGATTTCTGCTTTACCTCAATACAACAGAGGTAAATGAGAGTTCAATTGTGTTGTTTCTAAAAAAAAAGTTCTGAGAAAAATTTCCATAAACAATATCCTCAGGAAACAGGAATGAAAACAGAAAACAATGCAGACCGTTGGAAATATTTCCCACCAAAGTCCTGTTGAAACGGTCTCTGTCCAACCTGTTGACAAGAGTGTACTGTTGATTATCTACAGTAACAGGAACACTGGGAAAAAAAACAGAAGGTGATGCTGTCAGATACGACTCAATGCCCGATCAAAATGAGTCTGTAGTACGTGTTGAAAACTGTCAAGTACCCTTTTATGCCCTCATCATGCATGAAGGCGCACAGCTATGTCAGCTAAACACGCTTCTAATAAAGGCTGAAGAGTTGGTCTTTGAAGCTTTTACTGGAAGCAGTTGTGAAACTATGATATCCTAAATAATAGTAAAAAGTAAGTCTTTTTCTCTTAGGCATGGTCCACTATGTTAACCAGCTAGTCACTAACTTATTTGTTATTTGATGCTGAACAGTTAGTGTGCAGTGGATTTACATGAACTTCACTGTTAAAAACACCTGCAAGCTATTGTTGGAAATTAGGCTGATGTGAGTGGCAACACCAAAACAATGAACTGAAAGACACTAAAATGCTCTGTAGAGCTGGCAGTAGACGGCAGAGTCATTTCACACTTCTGTCAGGGTATGTTTATGAGCGAACCCGTCACATTACCCTTAATCATTTTTGACATATTGATTTAGTGCAGTTTTAAGTTGGCATAATTTATTTAGCGTCAGCCTGTAACAGCACAGGGCAGCAACGCAAAGACATTTTGTTTGGTTTTCTGTTTCCTGCTTTGCAGCTGGCGCTTGCCTGATTGCACTGGTTATGGATTGAGTAGAGCTCAGTCTGACGGCAGCGAGAGCTGCGATGAAGCTTTGCTCTGTGCTGATTAGGCCTGATATACACTGGGCTCTACGTATGAGGGACGACTTATAATGGCTTCTCTGACTTTACTCTTGACAACCACTTTGCCTCCTTACGTTGTCCACTCACACCTTCTGTGTCTAACTCCCTAATGCTTGCTCTTTTGTGGGGGGGTTGTAGATAATAAATCATGTCAAAATTAGACGCTGCCTCGGCTGCAGCTGTGTTCACTCTATGCCAAGCAGTTAATTGTATTCATACACTGAATATAGCTGATCATGCCTCAGGGCATGACGAGAACCTGTCTAAGGTATAGGCGACTCAGCATTTTCCTGGTCAAATCTAAAATGACTCGGTATCTGTTCGGTGAAGGTTTTCAGTGGTTTGGTATGGTTAATGACAATGTTCCAATAATACATAAAAAACAACATATTTCACTCATGGTTGGGAACAGAACTGAATAGTCCTGGATTTATTGTCTGTGTGTTTACACGGGGAGATGGAGACTGGCAGCCTGTATCTGACATATCTGAAGAAATATTACAAGATAACTAAAATACTACAACAACAGTTAATAGATTTTTTTTCCAGGAAGGAAAATAACATTTTTGGAAAAGTTTTTCCAAAGAATGCCACATGTTCATTTTTTAGATTACCATGTGGGTATTTTTCATCAGCTAAATAGTATAAGCATAAAAGATAAGTGTCACTAGCCTTAACTTAAATATTGCTTTTGTCTATAATAATGACACATGGAAAATTAAAAACAAGACGTATTTGTTATCTTAAATGAGAAACGAGTGAAATGAGTGATTTGGGCCTCTGTGAGAGATCATTTAAATCATTAAGTGTAGTGGCACAGCCAAATTTTTAATCATGAGATTTTATTTTAATTAGTAAATGAATAATAAACCTAATCATTTAAGCGGTGAAGTGGGGTGATCTGACCAGACCTCAGTTGAACTTCCTTAAGAAACATAAAGCACTTACAAGGCGTCTTTCTGTTTTACCTAAAAGCCGGACAGAGGAACAAAATACTGCAGATAAAAGAGAAAAGTATGCCACTAGGTTTTTACTTTCTTTTCACTAATGCAGAAGAAAGAAAAAGGCTTTTACAGCTTGCTAAGAGCTTCTTATAAATATGAGGGCACATCTCTCTCTCTTTCTCTCCCTCTCTCTCCCTCCTTGTCTAAAAGAGCACAGTGTGATTACAGAAACAGCCCATCCTCCTGCATGCAGGCCTTTGAGAACAGAAACAGAAGGTAATGTCGGTGTTGGGAGCCAAGAGCCCAAAGACACAAAAATGTAGGTTGCCATGTCCCTGTTCTTCACTGAAAGGATGTAGACACTGAGTTTAGAGATGTCAAGTTTTTAGCAGTTAGGAAAATGCTGAAATTTTGCTATTTTAGAATAGGTTACGGACTGTAAGTGCATGTGTGCGTTTGCAGAACCAAACAGCGCTGCTACGAGCCAAAAACAACCTCTTAAATTCCCCGTTCGTGCTTTGAAAATATCACAAGCAGGCTGTTATTTTTATTTTTTTTAATTTCATACCTCATCCCTTCCTGTCCTCGTTTTTCTGAAAGTTTAAATAAATGTCAAAAGTTCTATTTTTAGTGAAGCTCATTTATTTGAGCCATATGGAGAACAATCTATTGACATGCTCTGGCTGAAGGGTGTGTGGGTGGCATTTCCACTTAAAAGCTGGAGTATGAATTGTAATGAAGCGAGGAGGGGGGAAGGGGGCAGACTCCACTGCTAAGAGCAATGGGTGTACAAACAGCAACCTCACAAACAGAAGTGATTCATTTAAAGGGATTTTGTGCATGCGACGCATTTAGCCTCCCTGCATTTACATATATAGAGAGGATAAATAAAGAACGCTTGGGACGGGGGAAGGGGAAGAAAGTTAATGAGAAAGTGATCAGAACGAGGGAGACGATGGGGAGTGGATAGATTTCAGAGACTTACAGCAGAGAGAGATGGGTGGATAGACTTGAGAGAATGATACCAGCTGAAAGGATGGAGGGATGGTAGGAAAGCATAATTGGATTAAAGGGGGCAGAAAATTAAACGTATTTTCTTTGTATCTTCCTCTGGAAAACAGGATGTCCTACAGAAGATACACAGTGTGTGCGTGCATGGGCACAAATGTAACCCTTTGTGTGTATGTGGTCTTTTGTACGAGGCCTGTGCGCACATGCATGCGTAAATAACACACTGCGTGCTGACAGAATGAGCATGGTGACGATTCTTTGCAATCCATTGCCACGCATTCACGTTCCCCGGCAAATAAATAACAGCATCAGGATGTGTGTATGTGTGCATTCTTGTGTGTACGTGTACGTACGTGTGTGTGTGTGTGTGTGTGTGTGTGTGTGTGTGTGTGTTTGTGTGCAGTGCAGCTCGAGACAGCAACAAGACAGACAAGAGCAAAAGCTGTTGATGACATCATGCACTTGTTGCTGGGCTCTGAATCTCAGATGCGCCGACACGTTCAGCAGGATGACTCAAACATTCACAGACTGACGCATCAACCCACACACACACACACGCACACACACACACACACAGCACCAAAATTTGACCCAGAAAGTGAGTTTGCGCCGCCTCACCCTGTGCGAGTCCTCTTCGAAAACAGCTTCATGGACGCTGCATGCAAAGAGCGCTGTGGGGAGGTCACTTAAATCCATCATCTCCTCCGCCATGCCGTCCTGATCAGTCTCCCCAAACACCATGTCCTCTTCCTCTTCCTCGTCCTCCTCGGGATCGCTGCTGTAGGCCTCCGAGCCATTGCTCCACGCCTTGGAGCTCTCTCGCAACATGCTTGAAGCTTTTAGGAGGCTGCTGATAGGCAGGTGAGGACCACAGATGCTGGAAACTGGGGGAGATGGGAGGTTAAGAGATGGTGGAAGTTGTGAGATAAGGTGAATATACTGGCTGGATGCTTGTGAGGTGATAGCGAGATATTGGTGCTTACCACACAGGCTGTGTGATATATACAAGACAGAAATGGATAAGGGAACGAAGGAAGATGAAGGAATGAGTGACAGTTAAAGATCAGGAGAGGAAAAAAATAGAAAACAGAAAGGGGAAAGGTGGATGTTTCATGATTCGATCTACTTATATCTGGTTGTATATCTGTAGAAAATCTACCACCTGCTACCTTTCAATGATGCCTGGAGGGACTGTATTTAATGTTTATCCTGGCTCAAACAACACACGCTACAAGCTAGAGCTGCAAAGATTACCCTACTAAATGATAAATGGTCGACTGTTAAATTAATCACCAACCATTCTGATACGTGACTGATTGTTTTCAGCCATTTTTAAAGGGAGAAATGTTCAAATTCTCAGATTACATCTTAACAAATATGAACATTTTCTAGTTTTCTTACCCTGTTATGACAGAAAATCAAACATATTTGGATTTTGGGCATCACCTTGGGCTCTGGGCAATTTTCTGACATTTTAGAAACCCAACAAGATAATAGCTCAATCAGGAAAATGATCGACAGATTAATCAGTAAAGAAATTAATCATTAAGCATTAAGCACTAGCCTAACTTTCAACAATATTTGTGCAAGAAACCCATAGATTATTTGTTTACAGCTGCAAGGAATGATTCTTTATTTTCCTGATTTCCTGATTGAGTCTTTGTTTCCATAAAAACGTTAGGAAATGAACCCCCAAAGTCCACGGTGATGCATTTTAATTACAATTTTGTCCAAATGACACTCCAAAATCCCCAAAATATTCGGTTCACTGTCACAGACGACTAAGAAAATCAGCAAATATTCACATTTAAAAGGCTCAAAGCATTAACTTCTTTCATAATTGTTTAAAAAAAATAGTTAACAGTAACAGTTTTTTTCTGCACGCTGTAAAATAAAGCAACACGTGGGAAAGCATGAAAACAATGATAAAATATTATTTTTTTTAAAAAGGGTTATGATGAAGCAAAGCCTGACCCCTAATGTGAAACATCCAACATTGTTACTGGAGTGCCATCTAGTGGGACATTTAACCCACTGAAGCTTATCATCCATATTTTAATCACAACACCACCTGAAAATCAAGCTGATCTTAAATCTTCTGGACAAATACGGTTTAGATATTGATTATAGACGAAAATAACCGTGTCCTATTGTTATGCCATCTCTGTGAAAAGGACGTGCAAACAGAGCAGGTGAACATCAATTTCAATTTCATCACATGTCCACAGTATAAATGGCCGTGCAGGCTTGTGACATCAATGTTTGCATCGTGTACTCCGGAGGAAACCCCTGGATATTACGTAAAAGGGTTCGTGCATAATGACAACACGGGCGTGTATCATAAAAGTAAGACATTTTCCACGTTGAATGACTTTATTTACCGGGTGAAACACCGTGTTTAAATTATAATAATGAGGGAAAACATAAACGCAATTTAGCTCCGAGTCATGGTTGCACACGCACAGATGAAGTTACTGTTTTATTTTTATTTTTGTTGCTTTCAAATCGTTTCAAATGTAAAAAATTGTTTGTTACTCACCTCGCAACAGTGAGTCAGTGACAGCGGCCGAAACGACCCATTTTCAAGCGGACTAAATAAAAAAACAAAGCGTGTTTCTCGGTGAGTTAGTTTTATGAACCCGGCTGCTGTCAGACCCGTCGGTGTTTTGTTATTACTGGATTATTGGACACTATTTGATGCAGCCTACTCCGGCGTCAGGACCCGCAGGTGAGACCAATCAAATACCGGCGGAGGCTCGCAGCGACCAATCAGGCTGCAGAAAGGGGGAGGATGCTCTGATTCAAGATTGGTGGCGACCCAAGCAGCTGAAGTGGCACATAAGCGCTCTGCTGTTAAACCGTGCTTTTAATTTGACATTCAGACAGTCTGTGGATCAATCAGCTGTCTGTGGTACAGTGTGTCATCGTGATGGGTTCACATGTCTACAGACATAAATGTTTCTAGAGACCTGACACACTTCAATTCACTGGATCCACCTGTTGCACGCGCTCAGTGATGTATTTTTATTTATCTATTTATTTAGAAATATTTAGGATTTCAGAATAAAGCCAGGTGTGTCAGCTTGCATACAGGATTATAATGACTCAGCAAGGATTCAAGGAGTTTTATTGTCATTACAACACATGTAAACATGGGATGAAACGAAATTGGTTTCCCCTGGAATCCTTGAATCCTTGAATCCTAAAGCCAGGTGTGTCAGCTTGCATACAGGATTACAGGATTATAATGACTCAGCAAACACTGTTAAATGAATTAAAGTGTAGTTTTAAGGCCACTGAATCATCTTCATCTTCACCCCCTTCTGTAATCTGACACAAACATGGTCAATGACTTTTTGCAGCTTTCAGTTTGCATTGGTGTCACTCTAATCTGTCAAAGATCTTGGAGGTTTTCCTGTTGGTAGAATGACCCTATGTGCTATGACACGACTGATTCAACCGTGATACTGCATACTGTATGTTGGACCATTTATTGTTTGCATTGCACTTTTCACCCAAGAAATATTTAGTTATGACTGGAAAACAGGGCCGTTCTGGTGGGTGATATCAGTGTGATTTTAAAACAGCGAAAACAAAATTCGCTAAATTTGAACATCAAACTGTCTGCTGACCTTGTGCATTTTGACCCTAGTGGTTTTTCAAAACTAGAGGATTTGTGCCATGCAACCAAAAAAAAAAAGAAACATGCACTGAACACTGTGGGGAGACTGCTTTATTAACACTGTAGAAATACATCGCCACATAATGGTTGAGAGATCAATTTATGCCACTATTTGTTTATTTATTGTGGAGTATTGTTAAGGAGTGGAACATGTTTAGTATCATAGATTGCTTAAGTGCCATTTCGCTCATTGTTGCATTATTATTCAGCTTGTAAATATTTGACATAAAGGCTACACTTGAATAATTTTAAACATTTCATTTAGTTGAAGTTAATTTAGCAACACTAGCTGAATACTTTTTTATATTATAAACTTCCAGGTTAACATCAGGTTAATTGAGCAACCATGCCGATTAATGATTTTAGCCAGAAACTAAATCTAGACTTTCTTATTGTTTGTTTATTGATTACTACCTTTCAATGTTTTGTTTTATTATTATTCCAATCAAATCCAATCTTGATAACTAAACTGCTATAGTGAATCAATCATCTATCTACCCGTGTTACGTGCTACCTTACAGTATTTTATCCAGTGTACTGCTACTTTATAAGGCACACTAAAACTATATAAATACATTACAATAAATTAAAACAATTGTACCTATTGTTTGGTCACGTCAGGAAGAGCAATAATACGATGAAACAGATAATAATAGGCAGAAAAATGGAGTGAAACCTGCTCATATAAGGCAGGTATTTTAAATTAAAATGTTCATTGGCAAGTCTTCTGAAACAGTCCGCAGCTACATTATCCAACATTGTTGGTATTTGAGAAGTAACTCAATGGAAGAACACTGTTTGTTCCCATTAATGAGTGAATGGGAACAAAACTGCTTAACAGTCATGGAAGTAAATCCTCACATCTCAACACTAACACAGAGTACAGGCAGTAAGCTTCAAGGCACAACACCGTCTCTGCTGTCATATTTCTGAAGTGCACCGCTGCACTCAGCAGCTTCAGGTTGTTTCAGTTCATTTTTGGAATGAATACAGCTGACATCTTCTCAGAAAAGGGAATGCTTCTCAAGGTCATCTTTTGGTTTCGTAAAGAAAAACTTGTGGAGAGGAGTGTAAGGCAAAGTGACAGAACATCTTAACACCCAGTGGACACCCACTACTGGGCCAGAGGTTGGTCTTGTGTATACATGAGGGGGGAAAAAAAAAAAATCAGAACATACCCATTTTGGCATTTCAATGTCCTTGGAAAGTGTAAAAAGAGAGAAAAAAAAAACAATAGAAATACTCGGTTTTAATCTTTCTTTAGGTCAGACACACCATCAGTGGATCTAGAAATGACTGGTGGTTGTTCCTGGTTTACTGGTAGAGTAGCAGGAGCCACTCCGTCGTTGTTGACCAGAGCTCCATAAGAGAAAGAACCATTGAAATCCACCAGGCCTTTGTCATGAATAGTTGGGACACCTGATGATGGAAAGAGTTGGGAGGAAAAGGTAAAAGTAAGTAACTACCATGCAAACAGATGTATGTGTAGTGGACTTTATATTTAGTGTTTAACAGGCAGATTTAATACATTCAAATCATAACAATGCCATGCTTAGAAATGTTGTCATGTGTAGCTTTAATTCTCAAGAGATTTTCAGTATTTATGTTAAAGATTATACAAACCATTGGCCATATCCATAGTGACATACGGCTCAAAGGTCTTAGTCTTTTTCCTGTTTTTGGTGATGAGAAAGACCCCCAGGAAACATAAAGCAACTCTGTACAAAATACAAAATAATCAGTTATAGCCTTGACTTAAAAGAACATCATAAACTGTGCTTTTTCCTGCTGTAACATATTAGAACATCTTCGTGAGATAGAGGTGAGAGTCGATCACTCACCCCAACAAAAACATGCAGATGTGAAGGGCGTCTTCATTATTAAACTCTAAGTAAAACACAGCTCCTGAAAACCAGAAAAGAAACAAATCTTTGACTTCCACATTGTGACTCTAAAAAGGTGTGTAGCAGGAGCAAACTGTTGTGCTAATGAGGCACCGGTGCCCCACTCAACAACTCACCAGCTACCACAGCAAAGATGGTGGAGAGGATGTAGTTAAAGCTGGCAATCAGAGAGGAGTCGTATAGATGACAAGCTTGGGAAAGAAACCTAGAAGACACACAATGACCAAATCAAATCAAACCCTAGGTGGGGGGTGGAGTCCCCCGGCAGTCTAATCCTATGGCAGCATAACTAAGGGATGACCTGAGCCAGCCCTAACTATAGGCTTTATCAAAAAGGAAAGTCTTAAGTCTACTCTTAAAGGTGTTGACCGTGTCTGCCTCCCGAACCCAGAATGGTAGTTTGTTCCACAGAAGAGGAGCCTGATAGCTGAAAGCTCTGGCTCCCAATCTACTTTTGGAAACTATAGGAACCACAAGGAACCCAGCATCCTGAGAGTGCAGTGTTCTAGAGGGGTAGTAAGGTATTATGAGCTCTTTTAGATAAGATGGTGCCTGACCATGAAGAGCTTTGTAAGTAAGGAGAAGAATTTTAAATTCTATTCTAGATTTAATAGGTAGCCAATGCAAGGAAGCCAAAATGGGAGAGATGTGATCTCTGATCTTGGTTCCTGTCAGAACACGTGCAGCATTCTGAATTAACTGCAAAGTCCTAAGAGACTTATTAGAGCAGCCTGTTAACAAAGAGTTACAATAGTCCAGCCTAGAAATAACAAATGCGTGGACTAGTTAAAGAATAGCAGGCCAATATATATATATTTTTAACACTGACAACCAGCTGCAGCCACCATGCCATCACCTTTGATGTTGCCTGTCACTCACCTTGCTTGGAAGACCACTGAAGCCACCATGCACACAAACATGACAGAAAAGATCGGGTAGTCAAGCTGCATGGTGCCCTCGATGGTGAGAACCAACATGCCTGAAACCGCCTTCACTGTAATGACCGTGACAGATCCTGTGTACCAAAGCACAATTAAATACAGAACAAACAGCTGAGGTGCCTTTGGAACACTGAAAGAAACGTGGCATTGTATTCTAATCAAGTATGACAATAGCTTGACTTTACAGACATGGCATGAAATTGGCTGACTTTAATGCCGGAGACTCACCCAGTAGAGCGACCAAAAGCAGAATAATGACGAGGTAGTTAGAGCGGCGCTGTTTGTAAAAGTATAAAAGCAGGCAGAACGTGATGATCTCCAGGAGCTGTCAATAAGGATAATAGCAAACAACAACAAACAGCTAATTAATATCAAAATCAAATAAAACAGGAGGAACTGCAGTGAGTGCCACATTCAGTGATATCACAATTAATATTACAGCCAGAGACAAACATGTGTGCTTAATAACACAGGTAACGAGGGCTGGGAAATTAGCCAAGTGCAGGTTAGTAGAACACAAACTAAAAGGAGAGGACCAAATAATAAATAACAGACATGAGATACAATACAGCAGCCCTGCAGTTGACACCAATTTAGTAAAGCTCACAATGTTTGGTTATGGCTGAGGCTGACAGAAGATTTATAGTTTCTATTTATGGCTACAGCTTGTAGTGTTGTAACGAAAATATCCCACAAAGTCAGCCGCAGTCGGTGTTGACGGTGCTCTGTTTGCAACCAGCATTCCTCTTTGCTGATGCAGCTGTCTAGCCTTTGTATATTTACCGTATTTATTCATGAAGAAATTTTTACCTCTTTACACAAATGCAGTTATGCAGTATGTGCGAACGATGAATCAGCAGCCCAGGGAGTGACTATCTAGTCTCGTCTTGCCTCTGCAAGATGTCTTTAAATGTTGTAAATGTGGTTTTCAGATAGTTAATTCATTAAAGGTGACACATACTGGTCACTGGTATTGCACCTAACCTGACTCACTTGTGCAGGTTTCTTTGTAAGTGTTACGTATTAAAAGACACACACGTGACAAATGCAGGACCTTACAAAGAGGAACAGCAATCACAACAAACCTTCACAAACACAGTTTGAACAACTATATGAACTAAATCAACAGAAATTGAGTCGAGTTTATGCAACACCTCTTACAGTCTCAGCAAAAAAAAAACAACAGCGACGTTAGAATCACCAAACCTGTACTGCTGTTGAATGCTGTTCTATTTACAGATCATAAATGGTGACGTGCGTGTGTAGAAATTGCATTTCGTAGTCCCACAGGTGTAACCGTGCAACCGTAATTTGTCACATTTGAGCTGCTGCACCTGAATTAATTGTCTTCTATCCGTTCGGTGAGTGTGAGGTGGAAATTAAATAGATTTGAAAGGATGAACTGAGTGGACTGTGCCTTCTGAACTTTCTTGTAAATGATCAGAATCTTACCAGATACAAGAGAACAGGCCATCCCACCAGATGCCTCACTATGTTCTCTGCTTTGAGCTTTTCATGGGAGTTTGGTCCGAATGCTACAGAGAGGTATGTTCCTCCTATGGTTAGGATACAGCCCAGGAAGGACAGCCCATAGCGCCCTGGAATAAATAAATAAAAAAGAAAAAGACATGTGATCAGTTCCAGTGAAGTAGGAAATATGTTAGGACATTTAACAAACATGAAATAAAGGCAACAGCACAATGAGTACTATGTCACTTTTATGAGGTCTGTGATCTGTCACTCTGTCACTCTGCAACAGCTAGGCATGCGGTATGTAGAGAACTTTGCCAATTTGAGGCAGATAAAACATTTGCATACAATGACAGGTTCAAAGTTATTTGCATCCGGGTGCAATTACATCTTCAGTTACACACATGAACTTACGTGCAAAGTCTTTTAGCCTGGATTTCTCACGCAGAAAAATGAGGCCCAGAATTGAGCTGGCTGAAAACAAACAAACAAACAAAAAAGATGCATAACACGAGATTTGAACACAGATCTGTTAAATGTGTTTATCTCTTAACATCTACTACTAAAATATTTGGGGACGTGGAACAGATACGCACTGAGCATAGACACAGCATTCAGAGGTGCTACGAGAGCGAGGGGGGCGAAGGCGTAAGAAACAAAGTTGGCTCCCTCTCCAAGGCAGGTCAGTACAAAACCACACCACCAGGTTTTAGTGCGGTAGAAGGCACGCGTGTCCTTGGTTCCTGCTAACGTCACATGGCTGTATTTCTGCGGGCGAGAGGAGTGCAGGTAAACACAACGTCAGTATACATAGCTTAAACAAAGCAAACACAAAAAGCAGAGTTAAAACCAGACAAACAAGGTATTTTAGCTTTGTTTGTCTAAATTAGAAGCACAAACAGGACGGGGTAATAAATGTATATCATTTCAAATTTCTATTGAAGGCTTGATAACACGGCTGCAAAGAGAATCTATAGCTCTAACGGGTTATTCTAACAAGGTGATGACAGAAGAGGAGACATGACGCACAGAAATCAGAGAAACTATTCCATATGGATGACATAATAACTTTATTTGTTGTCATCACTTTAAACACACAAAAATACTTTTTTTTTTTTTTTACCTGAATACATAAGGAGATGCTGACGAGCAGATTTCCAAAAATAGCAAGTAAAGTCCCGATGAGATTATCCTGAAAAAAAATAATAATAATAAATCACATTATTATTGACTTCAGTTACATTTAATAAATTACACTAATTAATTGCATGTGTCTGTACTGAACAAAAACAAACATCTGGGTTTCTTTGTTTACCATCACACAGACCGGAATTTATCCGACAGCACTTTGAATTTTTGGGCTTAAAAAAACTAAATATAAAACATCCGTGTGAGTGTTTAGAAGTGAAACTAAACATTGCGGTGACAGAGTGAAGTGTCTCACCGTATAAGAGCCTCCGTCGGCTCTGAAGGCGTGCATCGTGTCCGCCTTCAGAGGCAGTTTATCAATCCTTTCACAGCCGCCAGACTTTTAACGATCAAACATTTCATCTCGTCGCTGTGTCATGTTGTGTCTGTCTGCTCGTTCCTTTGTGTTTATCTGACATTACGACGAGGAAGACACCATCTTTGTGACGAGGAGGAGCATCTCGCTTCCGGACTGTCTGCTTCCACCTGTGCCAGACTACGCCCCTGACGCACGCACGGCCTTTTACGCACGGATCACATGATCAAGTGTTTTTTTTTTTTTAATAACACACAAAGAAAAAGATAATTAAGATAACATTATGACGTAGATTGTGTTTGTTTTATTCTGTTTATGTGATTAAATCCGAATTAATTTACAAACGCATGTCAGTCTAGCTCTGCAGGCTGCAGTACCACTTGGAGACATTTGGGTGTGCCATTGTGCAGAGTTCATCCAAAGAACATCTCGTGCTGATGAAGACCTTAATTTAATTAGCACTCAAATGTCAGAGTCTCATTTTAGGGCACTGGGTTGGTGTCATTAACCTGACAGGCTGCCAGTCTTTCACATCCATCATAACCACATAATCTGCTCATGAATCATCATCAAACATGACACACAGGTTATTTCCTCACATAATCACAAAAAATCTTTAAGTGAATGTAGGCAGTGCCTCTTCATTCAAACTAAAAGTCATGCTGACTATCTCACCGTGCCATCATATTGTGATCCTGACTAACACTGGTGGCATGTTTTCACTCCCCTTTGTGCCATTGCAGCAGTGAAGGAGTGGCACACAGTACAGTACGTCAACAACAGTTTCTATAACGGGAGCTGTGCAGCGAAACAAAGGCAGGTCAATGACGGGTGTTTTAAAAGGCAACCATGGTCATTTTTTCCATTTATATTCCAGAAGCAGGTAGAAATCATTAGCAACTGATGAGTCACTGATTCCACATGTAATATTGGCAATAAATTTGGCAAAGTGCTGGAGCTGTGGGTAACAATGGTGAGGGGTGGTTTATCATGTTTGTTTTAATAGGCAAGCCTAAACTTAAACTGAAGTTGGTCACCAAAAAAAGTCATGCTACAGATTACATTAAACGTAATATGAAGCAAAATTACAAAATGACAAAATTAGCTCTTTAATTTTTGACACAAACTCTGACTCTTTTCACATTTCATTTGCAAACCAGCAGAGGGAGTGAAACACTGCAGCTGGGTGAATACCATCTTAGCTCAAGTCAAAGACAAGACATTCAAATGCTCAGTTGGCATTTAAAAATTTCACTCTTTGACATCTCCTGCAGTGATCTGACACTCTGAATACCGGAATTTCATTCTTCATGAAAGTAATATGAGAATTTCAATTCAGATTAAGGCAAGGCAAGCTTGCATAAGGCATTCAGAATCAGGACAACTTGTGCATTCAGAAGATGTACATATACACAAGATATAACAAGACATACATAAATAGGATTCTAAAAGAGCCAAATCAAGTATTTTTAGTAAAGTGTGGCAAGTCTTAAACCCTGATGTAGTTGTGAAGAACTGAGACTTGGAGTAGTTTTGAATCTTTCTGTGCGTTTGCTGCAGATATCTGTTGCATAAAAAACAGAATGCTGCATCTCCTTGTTTTTAGTCTTGACTCTGTAAGCACATTCTGTTCCAGGCAATGTGAGAGGTCTGAAACAGATCAGAAATGTTTTCTGTTCCTTTATAACCCAACTGTAAGTCCGTTCTTTACAAACAGAGAACCAGTGTGTAATTAAAACATCATCTCCTTCCAAACTACAAAGTCATTCTTACCGGAATGAGACAAGGCGTTATGGCCCGTAGATATTTATCACGCAGACACTATACACTTGCAGACTTTGGTTTTAGGAGTGTGGGGGGGTGGGGGGGTAGAGAGACAGGAGCAGGTGCTCTTCCTGAGGGTTTAACAGGTGTGGGGAGGTATGCAGGTGTCTATTTCCACTCCATTACCTCATATAAAGTACACCTTTATGAACATCACGTCAAGGGTCAATAAATAAAAATACAAACGAAAAATCAACACCTTGCAAAAGATGATTCAGTCCTTCGGATGGATTTTGTTTAGGTAAAAAAAAAAAAAACTTTAAAAAAGTTTTAATTTTTATAAAATAATTTTAATTTAGTTGATGCTGTTTGAGAACTAGTTGCGTTGCTGTCAATTTGGAATTGTAGAGCTATTGCAAACACGATGTGACTGCGATGCAACATTAAATATACAAGTGATAAATACAATTATGTCATATAAATCTATTAAAAGCCTAAAAAAATAAAAGGAAAAAAAGAAAAGCAAACAAATGGATAAGGAAATATTTAACGTGTTGAAAACAATGTGTTAAACAATAGAGAAAAAAGCAACATTCTCTACTGAATTGATGCAACCTGATTGTTTCCCTGTCACTTTGGATAAAGCCTCAGCTTAATGACTAAAGTAAATGTAACTTTTCCCACATAGAACTGCAGTATAAATGTGCACATGCAACCATAAAGCATCATCAGCTCAATCTGATTTTAAATGTTAATGTGTTTCAACGCAATGACTCATTGCTTTACTTTACATTAAGAATCATAGAATCCCATTTTTTAAAACGACTGACAGACAGACATCATCAGAGAAACATGAAGAAATCAGATTTAATGGTCTTTTATGTCATTAAAATGCAAATGTTTCATAAAGCCTCTATTTTGAATAACTATTATACCCCACGATGTGACATAACAAACACTTAGACTATTTATTATGCATCCAGATACTAACAGTTAAATGTTAATCGATTTTTTATTATGTCTGTCATTATCTTCAATCCTGTTGGACTAGAAGGTGTGTCTCAGGACATCCGGTCATCCTGCATAGTGGACAGACCTGTTCACTGGCTCCTGTGTTGTGTGTTGTGTGTGTGGTGTGTTGTGTGTGTGTGTGGGGTTGTGTGTGTGGGGTGTGTGTGTGTGTGTAAGAGAGAAAGAGAAGATGCTTTTAAGAAGCCCCTGAGGATGAATGAATAGATTAACAGGCTGATGCGTGAATGGATGTCTGGAAGAGGCCGACTTGACGATAAGTTTAGCCAAAATTGCTGAATTATTTTCTTGATTACTAGAGTAATAGTGAAATATGTCATTTATATTGTCTCAGAGCTCTTCAAATATCTTGTTTTGTCTCATTAAGACTAATGTTTGTCATTTTGACTGAAGTTTTCAATTAGCTTTCCGAATAGCAGCTGATTCTTTTAGTTGACTACGTGATTAATCGACTAATTGTTTCAGCCTTGTTAACCACATTTTTAAAATAATCAATAAATCTTATTTTCTTGATGAATAAATGAGTCATTCAGGCTCCAAAACATCAGCAAATGTCCAAATTCATACGTCTTGTGATGCTGCAACCAGTGATTTTTTTGTTGTTGTTGTTACCATTTTTGCTTAAAATATGATGCAAATGATTAATTTATGATCAGAGCTGCCACATGTTCTAATCATTTAATCTATTAATTGCTTCATCTACAACCTCTGTATACCTCTGCATCTGTTAAAGGGCAGAGGTAAAAAGAAAACTCGTCACAGTCACAGGCTTTTGTCATTTTGTTGAACCTTTGCATCTCTGGCGGCAAGTTTAAGTGCATGCATTCTAAAAATGTTTTTGCATCCTTTAATTTACAAGAGACTGCATTCTAAAAATGTTTTTGCATCCTTTAATTTACAAGAGACAAGAAGAAGTTTTCTCAGCTAACACGTCCTATAATTTACATTTCTCGCCTTCGGCTCCTTTTGTTAACCCAAAAAGACAAAGCGTTGGTCTCAACACCCTAAATGTTGTTATATTTTGTAGCTACTCTCTGTTTACTATCAACAAAATATCTCTGGTTTCTTTCTCTTCTACCAGTTGCTTGTGATGCGTGGGCGACGTCCACCAACTCTAGAGGAATGTGTGAACGTTAGCTCCCAGCATGGCAGTGTGTATAACTGTCAGGCCAGTTTTAAAAACCAAACAAACCAGCATCCATTTGTAATGACTGAAGAATGCATGCACGTTAAATAGGAACAGGGAATAAAAGGGATGTATTCATTACTATATGGCACAGTGCAACAGGAAGTCATTAATCCATGAGGTGATACTCCATCTTGTCAAGGAATGTGAACACGTTATAAAGTGGTGGTGGAAGAGCAGGCTTTTCCTAAATCCTCTGCAAGTCCAGGCTTGTCGGGAACATTTCTAGCGATGAGTCCTTGAGTGACAATGACAGAAATAAATACTGGAGTGACTATTTGAGTACAATTGAGGACAGCTCGTGACTGTGGGTGTAATAATGAGATTGAGATTGTTGGGCATCCCTCCAGAGCACTGGTTTCGCTGACTTTGTGCGCATCAGCCAAACAGGACGAAGGAAAGATACGTGACAAAAGATATCTGTCTTTGGTCACCATAGTAACACAGATAATGAATATCCAACAATGGGAGAAGGATTTTCATTCATTTAATTTTTATTCATTATTTTTTCCTGTTTGATGTCTGGAGTATCTGGAGTCTCTTGGGCTGGAAAGCAAATTGGATTATTTTAAAATGTGACCAGAGCATGTTTTATGACTTTGTTTGTTGTTAGTGGAACAGTAATTCCTTGATGAGGAGCATCTCAAACAATTTTCAATATTAAAATTTTATCTCAAATTGAATTCAGTTCATGCTGTCTTACAATAACCCTCTTTCATGTTAAACCTCTAAACCTATTTCACGAGAACAATCATTTTCCAGCAACGTTTAAACTCACAGTAATTATCCCTTTTAGCCAACCGTATTCCCGACACATTCATAAAAGAGGCATGCGCCAACACATCTGACTCTTGGGATAGTAATGGAAACAACAAAACTGTGTCCATCTTCCCTTCCTAGTGGCCCTTTGCATGCCCAGCTTATCCAGACCTTCATTGTCCTGTGAGCCGTACCTGACTATTATGTGTGAGAGGAGAATTACAGTGCGCTAATCTCTATAATTACAGATTTGTTGAGTGAACAAAGATGAGAGGTATTTAAAGGCTGTGAATAACATTTCGGCCTTTATTCTTTACAGTCTTTAGACAGGGGACATGTCAGATGAAATGGTATTTATAAATGATTGGGATATGAATACAGATCATATATGATTCTTTAAATTGTGGTCGTGTCTGACATATAATATATAATTAAAATGCCCAGCCGTGAAAAGAGACAAGAACATTGGATTGTTTTATCATCACACACACTTTATATTTTTCCTTCAAGTAAAATTTAAGATATTATTTGAATTTCAGATATAACAAAACAAAACATTGACTATCAGCATTTTATTATCATTTAAGTTATTATTAGTTTTTGTTGTTTCTGGAAGTTCCTTGACATTTTCTCTGATTTCTTTTAATATGTGTTTAAAAAACTATTTCCCTTATATATTGTACATTTTTTTCAATGTAGTATGATCTTATTTAGTTATTTCTGTCTGTTATAGTCTTTTGTTGTCCTTGTTACTCAAGCTCAATACTCACATCATCTGATGTAATAAATCCAAAATCACTGGACATTACAATATGATAAATTCTAAAATGTAATTTCACTTAAATCATTAATTAAAAACATAGTTATGTCACGATTCATTAATATGACTCAGGGCTTCAGTACATGACAACGATGCCCTGATCGCATATCAGTCATAACGCTCCCTAATAGAATGACTCATGATTGAGTAACATTTAAACGGACATTTCTACGTCATTCTGTGTTTTGTATTCATTGAAAATTTTTCCAATGAAGCCAAACCATGAATATCTAACCACGGTGACAAACGACTGAGATGTTGTGAGAACCCACATTCAGCACTTCACATAGTTTGTGGCCTTTTTCTTCTCTCACCTGCAGTTATGAAGAGAGTAAGATAACACTTTGTCTCAACTGTTGACCCCGACGAACTGTATATGTTACACATCTCAGAGTGTCGCAGTGACTTACTGTGTGTGTGTGTGTGTGTGTGTGTGTGTGTGTGTGTGTGTGTGTGTGTGTGTAGGTGTGTGTATGTGTGTGCAAGGTGAGGTGGCGAATTGCTTTGTTCACTCTTTGGTTCTCAACTGTAGACCTTTATGGGATTATTTTGAGAAATTAGTTTATGTGAACAAGATTTACTTCACATTTTTACTTCACGTCAGTGTGCAACTTTTTTTTATACTTTTTGTTTTGGACTGATTTCCTGCCACATTTTGCATTGTGAGACAGTTAACAGTAAGAGGCAACATTAAAATGCTGCTTTTACATTAATGCCAGTCATAATAATCTATGATCATATAATATAATGATAAAACAAGCTGAAAAGGGGTCATTTACTTTTGCTGATAATAATTAGGAACTTTTCCTAAAGTAAGACTTTGACTGCAGTATTGTCTTCTGAAAAGGAGTATTTTCACATCGTCATTACTAAAATACTAAAATACTAAAATACTACTACTACTACTACTACTACTACTACTACTACTACTATCCTAAAATAAATACCAGGATGCTCCAGTGTTGCATTTTTCTAAAACTCTCTTTGTGTATTTACTACTGAGTGAATACTGTACAATTGTATGAGAAGAATGTAAGAACTGTCTTGGAGCGAGGATGTGCAGTCTATGTGCGGTTTTATTTGACTTTGTGTGTAGAACTGTTCATGAATGACCTTACAGACGCAGCCTGCACGCTCCCTAACAACCAAGCTGAGACAAGACGAGCGACAGTGCACAACGTTATCCTGTCTGCCACATGTCATCCCAGACCTAAAAAGCTCTGTCTTTTCTGGGAGTCAGGCTTGTCTATTTGTGTGTGTCTGTGTGTGTGTCTGTGTGTGGTGTGGTGTGTGTGTGTGTGTGTGTGTGTTTGTGTCAAAGAGATAGAGACAGCTCTCGTCTGTCTGAAACCTGAGGCGAGCGAGGAGAGCAGAGCGAACAAAAGCCTGTGTTTAATTTTCTTTTCTTTTTTTTTTTCCTCTGTTGTCTTTGGTAGTTCCTTCATATTTTCAAGCCCTGCAATCACGGCATCTTGTTAGCTTTGGATTCAGGTTAAACTTGTTGCAGGAGACAACTCCCTCCCTCCCTCCCCCCCCTTCCTCCTTCTCCTCACATCTTCTCCAGTCTTCAGTTCACACTCTTGACTTGATTTGCGTTTTCTTTTAAACGAGTGACAAGCCGCATTTGTCTTGAAGGCTGAATGACTGTCTCTCCCTGCCTCCTCTATTCTTCCTGTTCATCCCTTTCTCCCTCATACCCTCCTCTCCTCCCCCATTTTGCACCGGCAGGTGAATTCTCTAAAGTAACACAATAGCAGGTGCATGTCTGCCGGATATGACTCGAAAAGACTGTTTAGATGGACTGTAATAACCCAACCATTAACTCTAGGCTGATTAAAACAGCATTTGATTTAAGCCCTTTATCCCTGCATACAATGTTCCCATTTACATGTTGTCTGAGACTGAACTTAAAGTGCCCAACACATTCAGTAGAGTGAGGTTATTGTTCAAGCGTGAGTGTTTTAGTGATTCTGTTATCCTGTGTTTGGTCTAAATTTAGAGCATGCTACACTATAAAAACTATGACTTTCTAAATGTTTGATTAAAAATTTACCTTTAGCCCGGTTTACATGTTCAGAAAAATCTGGTTGTGCTCCAGTTTCATATTCAAATATTGTCTCAAATTTTCAAATCAGAATATTTCAGTCCATGGAGATGTCAATTTCTGCGGTAAATAACTTCACTTTAATTGCTCCTACAGATCTTTATTTCTGGGATTATTTCACTTTTTATTTACTCATTTTGTCATTTGGCACAGTTCCTGCAGGCTTCACTTCTAATAACAAACGTTTCCGTCTTTGAGAACTTAACACTTCCCACAAAGTAATTTACCTGGTTTGGAGCAAATAATTGCGCTGATATTTGAGGGGACAAATAAAATGTAAATATTCCATTAATATGTAATACACCTAGCTCAGTAATGAGACGTCAAAGAGATGCAAGGCAGTTTAAATTAATTTCCACTTTAATTCTACTTATTCAGTTGGGAAATAATCATGCACTGAAATCACTGGGTCAAAATGGAGCCAATTTAGGTCAATACACCATAAACACAATACAAACTTAACTTTACCTGGTACCCATAGATAGAAAACATGAGACAATGGCTTGTTTTGACCATGTGTTAGTGGTATTCTTAATATTACTGTTGCGATAACTAAAATATGTCATGGTTACAAACTGTTATAATCTACTCTGGCTATTTTAAAACTTACATGTCACTATTTGTTAATAATTGTTAATAATATGTGCATCCTTTGCTGTTTTAAATGTCATTTGCACATCATTTTGTACAACTAACAATACAATTCTGGCAGTTTCAAAATACAGAGGATGAGCTGAGTCAAAATATCCATATTTTAGCTTGAGAAAACAACACAACATTAATATAGAAAAATAACACTAACCCTGAGTCAAAACAACCAAGTTTTGGCGCTATATTGACCTAAACTCTGATTTTTATTATAGTATGATTTTTTTTTATACAAACTTAAATCTTAGCTCTTCTCTTAAACCAAAGTTATTTCAGTTAAAGCTTTTTATAAAAAATAAAAATATGAAAAAATACAATTTAGAAGTATAAGTTCTAAGAAAAAAATAAACAAAAACAATTTTAGGCCACAAAAGTGAACTTTTGACCTAAAAAGAAAATCTGTGAAATAAATCCTCACGGGATTAAATAACAGACAAAGTGATTAATTTGTCTCTGTGGCAACAGACTTGGTGGATCAAGTCTAGAGGTCATAGGTATTGTGCACCAGTACGTCAGCCTTCCTTGTTCCTCACTCCACGATGGGACGCACCCTGCTGCAGCCCTTGAGCAGGGCACGTTGTGATTGTTCCAGAGGATTGAGGAGAAAAGAAGTGCGTGGTTCCTCTAAACCTCCGACGAGCTGAGACATGTAGACTGAAACTGGGCGCGAGACAGAGAAAGGAAAAGGGAGGGAGAGAGAGAGAAATAGATTATGGGGAAGTATCACGGGTGAACATGGAAAATTTTTTCTTCCCTCTAATCAGAGATCAGTGGGTGAAAGTCAGTTTTTCTCTATATTTTTATTTAAACACGTTTGTTCTTTTAACTTTAACTTTAAAAATATATAGAATAAAAATGATAAAAGCATTGCAGATTAAAGGTTGATATTTACAGCTGTATATTTAGTTTAGATTACACATTATAGCAGATTTTGATATTTGCAGATCGCACAAGAAGAAGCAAAAAGACAAAAAACATAAAAACAGATGCAAGATGAAAAACGGGCATGATGCCAGCAGAGAGACAATGAACAAGTATATAACAGCATATGGAAAGGGAATGTGTGTACAAGGAGGGCATGACTGTTTCTGTCTGAGGGTTTCATCACTGAACCCAAGGTGAGGTGGTCTGAACATGTTCCCTGCTTATAATGGGTAATCTAACAATATACAGCTGTAAATATCAACTTTAATCTGCAATGCTTTTATCATTTTTATTCTATATATTTTTTAAGTAAAGTTAAAAGAACAAACGTGTTTAAATAAAAATATAGAGAAAAACTGACTTTCACCCACTGATCTCATTAGAGGGAAGAAAAATTTTCCATGTTCACCCGTGATACTTCCCCATAATCTATTTCTCTCTCTCTCCCTCCCTTTTCCTTTCTCTGTCTCGCGCCCAGTTTCATCTACATGTCTCGCTCGTCGGAGGTTTAGAGGAACCACGCACTTCTTTTTCTCCTCAATCCTCTGGAACAATCACAACGTGCCCTGCTCAAGGGCTGCAGCAGGGTGCGTCCCATCGTGGAGTGAGGAACAAGGAAGGCTGACGTACTGGTGCACAATACCTATACCTCTAGACTTGATCCACCAAGTCTGTTGCCACAGAGACAAATTAATCACTTTGTCTGTTATTTAATCCCGTGGAGGATTTTTTCACAGATTTTCTTTTTAGGTCAAAAGTTTACTTTTGTGGCCTAAAATGTTTTTGTTAGTTTTTTTCTAGAACTATACTCTAAATTGTATTTTTTCATATTTTATTTTTTATAAAAAGCTTTAACTGAAATAACTTTGGTTTAAGAGAGACTAAGATTTAAGTTTGTATAAAAAAAATCATACTATAATAAAAATCAGAGTTTAGGTCAATATAGCGCCAAACTTGGTTGTTGTTGACTCAGGGTTAGTGTTTTTTTCTATATTAATGTTGTGTTGTTTTGTTTGGAATTTGACTCAGCTCATGCTCTTATTTTGAAACTGCCAGAATTTATTGTTAGTTGTACAAAATGAGTGCAAATGACATTTAAAACAGCAAAGATGCACATATTATTAACAATTATTAACAAATAGTGACATGTAAGTTTTAAATAGCCAGAGTAGATTATACAGTTTGTAACCATGACATATTTTAGTTATCGCAACAGTAATATTAAAACCACTAACACAGGTCAAAACAAGCCATTGTCTCATGTTTTCTATCTATGGGTACCAGGTAAAGTTAAGTTGTATTGTGTTTATGGTGTATTGACCTAAATTGGCTCCATTTTGACCAGTGATTTCAGTGCATGATATTTCCCAACTGAATAAGTAGAATTAAAGTGGAAATTAATTTAAACTGCCTTGCATCTCTTTGACGTCCATTCTGAGCTAGGTGTTTACATATTATGGAATATTTACATTTTATTGTCCCCTCAAATATCAGCGCAATTATTTGCCCAAACCAGGTAAATTACTTTGTGGGAAAGTGTTAAGTTCTCAAGACGGAAACGATTGTTATTAGAAGTAAGCCTGCAGGAACTGTGCCAAATGACAAAATGAGTAAATAAAAGTGAAATAATCCCAGAATAAAGATCTGTAGGAGCAATAAAGTGAAGTTATTTAGCAGAAATTGACATCTCCATGGACTGAAATATTCTGATTTGAAAATTTGAGACAATATTTGAATATGAAACTGGAGCACAACCAGATT